>NC_092054.1:9079554-9379554 GCF_003086295.3 Arachis hypogaea | reverse complement strand
CCCTTCGCGTTCCCTTCCCCCTTTCCCCGAGGAGCAGAGCGGCGGCGGCAGCGAAGAGCAGCGGCGGTAATGAAGACCGGTGGCGGCGGCAAGGAGAGAAGAAGAAGAAGGTGGTGGTGCGGTGCGGCGGTCCCCTTCCCTCCCCCCTGCGGCGGTCCCTTTTCCTCCCCCTTTTTCTCCTCCTCCCCCCTTTCTTTCTCTCCCCACCCTCCTTCTCTGTATCTATCCTTTTCTTTACTTTCTTTTTTATTTATTTTATATTTATTTTATTTTATAATTATATTTATTTTATTTTATAATTTTTTTAATGAGGGGTAGTTTGGTAATAAAAAAATAAAATTGGTAAAAAGGATGATTTTAAAGCGTTTTTGAACGTTGAGGATGATTTTAATAACGAAAAAAGGTCGGGGACGATTTTGATTTTGACCCCAAATCTTAGGGATAATTTCAGTACTTAACCCTAAAAAATACTTATTATAAAAATATAAAATATAATTCTATATAATTACTTAATTATAATTGGGTCATAATTGGGTCACCGATTTAATTAGTAACTAAACGATTGAATTGGTAACCCAATAATCTAATATTTTAATTAGGTCAATTATCAGTTTCATTCTGATAACTATGTTTAATAGACTATTTAAAGAAATACTTTGGGGGTTAATTTTTTTTTTTCAAATGCTCTCCTATTTTTACTGCATAATTTTATTTTACCTCTTATATCCACATTGTTTCTAAAGTATTTTATATGAAAAAATAAACACATCCACGTTGTTACTTTATATTTTATATGAAAAAGTAAACATCTATGCTAAAATAAATAAACATGTGTAATATATGAAAATAAACAGAACTTAAGTGATATTAAGAAAAACAAAATGTAAACATTTAATAGATAGAGAAATAAAAAATAAAAACCTAATAAAAATAACATAACTAAAATATTTTTGAAGTTGCTACTTTAATTATTTTTTTTAATGAGCAAAAATTTATAAAACTAAGCACTTAAATTAATTTCTAAAGAACTTTAAATTAGACAATTTAATTTTTAACAAATTTTTATTATTATAAAAATCTTCAAGAATTATTTTGATTAGACACATTATTATTATTATTTTTAATAAAATTTTAATATACATATTGGATAAATAATTTTTTAACAAATTTTATTGCGAGATAATTAGGTCTAAATAAATTAGTTCCTTTTACAGAAAAATAAATTCGTCTAAAAACTTTAAAATAATAAAAAATTTTAATTACCAAAATATTTAATTTATAATATTTAAAAATTAATTTAAATATTTACTCAAATTATATAAAATACTCTATTCAAATGAGAATATTCATGAAGATGTGACTGAGGCTATATACCAAACACACACAACAAACAAAATCCTACGTTCCAATTCTGTCACAAACTAATGTAATTTGTATGACTAACTAACATCCACCCTTATCATCCAACTGTTATGACTATATGCTAGATATTCACAAGACCAAAGCGTTGTCTCATCTATTTGATCAATCACCATTCTTACCATTATACGCAGAAAATCTAATACCATGTGCAATCTGTTGTTTGCTTCCCTCTAATACCATGTGTAATGTGTTGTTTCAAATATCACCTTTTGTGTGCCAATCACAGAACTATTCCTAGAGTTTTTGACTCTTGCCAAAGGTTTACAACTAATCCACTCCAACCACTTAGATGAATCCCTTAGCCTTTATCAATCAACCTTGTTTTATATTTTTCAACGTCGCAATGAAATTTAGAATATCCATTTACAAACATTATATTTTTCTGCCAAGTCTTCTTCAGTGTATCCAATGTATTCACATAGATAAAATCCTTTTATACATTAAGTGGGAGGAGTCCTTAAATTTTTTTTTCTAAAATATTTTTTAATTTTTTCATATGCATTTATTGTTTAAAAAACATGTTTTTGTGTTGCATGATTAACAAAATTTTGAACTCTAAATAGTAAATTCTAATTCTTAACAATAAAAAATAAGATATGGCTAAATATGTTAAAAAAGTTTTACTCCTAACATTTCTATTAGAGTGTCACATGTAAAAAATTAGTTATCAAGAATCTATTATGAAAAGTCTTGTATACAAGTATATAATATATATTTGGCAATCTCAGTGTAAAGAAACAATATATACATTTTCAATAATCATTCAAAACAATCATATCAATTTTCATTTTCTTCTCTTCTTTCTGTCAAGCTTATATTCCTTTAATTTCTCTTAGAAAATTATTTAATTTAATCATCTAGTACCTTAAAATACTTCAAAGCACATATAATTAATGATCAACACATGCATACAAATAATATCCATAATAAAATAATATTTTATTTAAAAATACCAATATTACATATAACAGGAACATTTTTTGGATGCTATAACTATAGATAGCTCACATGAGGTAATTAATCAATCTAATCAGAATCATATGTGAGCAAATTGTGTATGATAATGTGATAGTAGAGAAGACTAATAATTAATTAATAATACATAAAAACTACAATATTCTTAAACATATAAAATTAATTATTAAATGTTGTTGCTCTTAAACGAAGTAGTAGTATAGTCCCAAAGTGATGAAGTAGTTGCTTCTTCGCCAAGAAGATGACCCTCATGTGGAGAAATATAATCATGCTTTATATTAATGGTGGATTATTATTTTGATGAGTGGAATCCATCACGCTATTTGCTTTAACCATCTCCAATGCCGCAAGTAACTCACAATCTTCAATGTCATTCTGCCACAACCCTAAATTGTCCTCACCAAAAGCTTCACCCGCAATCTCTTCCATTCCATTCATAATATCAATATCACCAAAATCAGTGTCACCAAAATTATTATTATTGTTATTGTTGTTTTTGGCTTTAGCTACCTCCATGTTCATCCAATCTCCAACACTTGTCATCCTGTCCTCACTCGACAGGTAATCATGGAAAGCCTTCAAATTCTTATTGTTGCTGTTACTTCCCTGTTGTTCGAGAGTGGTATCGCGAAAAGCGCACATCGACTCGTGGTCCATCCTTGAATTCTTGTCTTTAAATCCCATAGTCAAATCGCTCTGTGGACAATCTAAGTTCTGACATGTATATAGTAATTTGTCCACAAAGCTATTATCATTATTGTTGTTGTTACCATTATTATTATTATTATCAAAATCACACTTTCTTTTTTCACTGCCTCCGGTGCTGCTACTGCCGCCACCGCCAAACAAAACATGATCAACAGAATTATTAACAGAGCTCATTGGGGATGACTCAAAGACTTCAATTTCTCCCTCACCGTCTTCCTTATTATTCTCATCGTCGCCGGACAAAGAAGGGGAAATCTTGAGACACTTGTTGGTAAGTCTCAACAAAGCTTCTTCTTTGTTCACAACTTTGGACCAAGTAGCACTATCTTTGGCAGTCATTTTATCTTGCAAGGTCTTTGATTGAGTCACAAGCCTTCTCAATTTCTCTAAGTCAGGGGACATGTGCTTTATAACTGAAGCCAAAACCAAAACCTTCCATGCCTTCTTCAAATCATGGGGTTTCTTATACGGTGGTGGCCCGTGTTCTTGAGTCAAAAGGCCCTGTTCACCCCACCATGCCTCTGACCCATTAGGCCACCACGGCGGGGCCACACCTTTGTCCAAAGGATACCTCCTTTGTGGCGGCACACAGTGTTGCATCAGTGATGAAAGAAGAGATCCTAGTGTTTTGTCTTGAAGATCTTGGAGAAGGTGTATGCTTGACGACTCATCTAACTCTCCCTTTTCAAGTAACGGTATATACTTTGCAATTGCTGTAGGGGCATTTTGGTCAAATCTAATATCTTCTTTCCACCATTGTCGCAGACTATCCGAACTTCCTGTAACTGGCTTACCTATAAATTATAATTAAAATATTTTAATATCAAAGTGAAGACTGATAAATAAAATAGTTTTTAATAAAAACATAGAAAAATATTAAAATTATTTTTGTATTAATTGTTAAATAAAAATTTAAATATAATTAACTTTATAATTAAAAATTTAGATAATTTAATATATTTAATTAAATAATTATTTTATTATTATTAATTTTACATAAAAATAATTTTATGTAATTATTATTCCTCCTCTCACATTAAACTTTTTAATTATGTATAGTTAATTTTTACTTAAAAAAATAAAATGAAAAAGAAATGCTTATTTTAAAAGAAAGAAGGGTACGGTGTAATTCTATACCTTTTTCAGGAACGATGCCATAGACGAATCCACGAGCTTTGCAAACCTCCATGATCTTGACCATGTATTTGAGTACAGAGTCTTGTGCCCTAGACATCTTCTTTTTCCTGGACGCTTCTTGCTTGGCTTCTTTGTTTTCAGATTCGTCCATGTTAAGTTTCTCCTTCATCTTTTGGAGAAGGATACGGTCTTTCCACATGCGCTTCTTCAGATCTTCATAGTCTATCGTTTCATTTTCTGCTGTCAAGGTTACATCAATTTCCTCGTCTTCTGTATCGGACAATTGAACATAGGGAGGATCCATTTCTTCTTGGATCAGCACCATGATGATTTTTTTTATAAAAGAAGTCAAGTGAATTGTGAAAAATATGTGTATAGAAGAATAAATAAGAGTAATTGATATTATGTTGTTAGAACTCGTGAAAGTTATGTGCGTATATATAGATATCCACGAAGGTTGTAGAATGCCGGTGTTAGAAGGATCTAACATCAGCAAAATAATCTTAGTTTAGTGGAATTGTATTTAAGTAAATAATTCATAAGAGTGATGGGACAAAGTAGGCATTATTGAGGTGAAAATTGTACAATGTTTATACTTCTTGAAAAGGCTGGTAAATGTACAATTAACCTGAGAAAATTAAAGTTTGTTTGAGTGAGATAATGAAGAAGATGAGATGGTTCTGTTTGCCTGCACAGTTGGTAACAATATTCGGTGATTACTGATTAGAATTATAATTCCTACCACCACTAATTTAAAAAAAAAAAATATACACCATTTGTAGGCTGTTGTGGTTTTTTTTTCTTTTTTTAATTATCATCTTTGTCATTATCATTGTCATTACCTTCTCTTCCTTCTTCTTTTTGTTTGATATTTTTTTTTATTTTTCTCCTCTTCTTTTTCATTATCACCACCACCATTATTATCATTATCTTCTTAGTTAAATATTACGAAATTAATTTAACAATAACAAAATACATTATTTAATTGTGAATGACACAGAAAAAACTTTAAAAGTCCACAAATTTATAACCTTTAACTTATTTAACGAACAAAATATATTTAAATATATTTTAAATTTAAAAAATATATTAAATTATTGTAAATGACATAGGAATGACCAAATTTCATATATATTAGTTTAATACCATACAATCAATTCAATAATAACAAAAATACATCATTTAATTAAAAATAACACAGATATTTTTGATAAAAGACAATAAATCTTTAAATAAAGAACCATAAATCCAAAATTTTAACTCATTCAATCAACAAAATACATTTAAATGTGTTTTAGAACTAAAAAAAAGACATTAATACCACTTCATTTAGTTGGAAATGATATCACGATTAAAAAATTTATGTGTCAAAATTAAGAAATTTTTATGTCAATTAAGAAATTTTTTGTTACATAAATTGTACACAATTTAAAACTCTCCCTCCTCCTCCTTTTCTTCTTTGTCATCGTCATCTTCTTCTTTTCCTTCTTTATTTTCTCCTTCTTGTTTTACATTCTTATCATTTATCTTTTTCTATCCTCTTAATAAGAATATGTGTCACGATTAAAAAGTTTCGATACTATTTTTCTAATAAATTATACACAAGTTAAAATTCTCTCTCTTCTGCTTCTTCTTGTTTTCACCCTCTTAACATGAATAAAAATAAGAATAAAGAGAAGAAAAAAAATCAAACATAGAAAAAAAAATGTTGCATTGTTGCCTAGATTTTTTTTTTCATTTTATTAGTTTAATATTGATGGTAATTAATTATAGCAGAAGTATATGTTTTGTAGTTAACTTTGTGTACTCCTCATGTATTCCTACTATAATTAATTACCATCAACGTTGTATTAATAAAATAAAAAAAATCTAGGTAACAATAACCACTAGAAGAAGAAGAAGGGGGAGAAATAAAAAAAACACAGTAACAACAACAATAAAAAATGACATAAAGAAAAAATGCCCGAAAAAATAAACAAGTGGGTAATTCACGTAGAGTTTAAACTTAGTTGACAAAAACGCTTAAATATTTAATGAGACCGTTAAAAATAAGATCAATTTAGTTTTTATAAATACTGCGTAAACCTTATTTTATCCTCTAAGATAATTAAAAAATATTATATGTATAGTAAAAATCAGTTATATACTAAATTATTATCATATATTTGTATATATTTATGCATATTATTTTATATATTTTTTAATTAAATAAGCAGTCATTAAAATAATCAAATTTATCATAATAGAATAATCAAATAATAAAACTATTTTATAATAGCATAATAAAAAAAAATTATGAATCGCTAAATATGTATTTTTTATACTATGACTAATTTTTTTTTATACATATAACATAATTAAATTTTGTAAATTAGCTAAATTGACTCAATTATTTAATGCATGTAATCAAAATTATGACTATCCAAAAACTATTATAAAATCTATGTCAAAATTAATAAAATTAGGAATTAACTAATATGTATTTAAGAGCACAAATTAAGATTATCAATTTAATTTCTTTATAAAAAAACTTATATAATTAAGTTTTTAATATATTTGTTATGTAATTTTTTAAAGTAAAATGTTTAATTTTTTAATAAGAATGAATAACCTAATATATATCTTAAAGATACATATTAAATAAATCTATTAATGATTATTCTTAAACAAAGTAACACGTATAATTAATACTTATTCAGTCATGACTATTAAATTAAAGCATAATAATAATAATAATAATAATAATAATAATAATAATAATAATAATAATAATAATAATTTTTATATATATTTTTGTCCAATTCTTAAAGTAAGATAGTAAATTATAGTTACATATACTGGATAAATCAAATTTCACACTTAATAATACATATTATTTTTAAATTTATTTTAAGAATATAATATAAATTAATAATTAAATCAAATACATCGAAATAGAATAGTGGTAATTAAATAAATCTAAACATAAAAAAATATTTGTATTTTTTTATTTTTATTAATACACAATTTACGAAAATATAATCCAAATAAATATTATTAAATTTTGTCTCTAATATTTAAACATCAGTCAAATAGCGCTTTTTATAACTTTGTTGAATAAGAAAAGACTGACTTCATGTAAAAGAATGAAAATGATGTGAGTAGATTTGTCATTTGTGACTCATATAATGTGTACTCTTATGCTAATGAGTTTTGCATGATGTAAGTGGTCAGATTAATTTTGGTGAGTCGTACAAATTGATAGATAGACCCTGTTCCATATATAATATAGTTCAATAAATATAATATTAATATATATATATATATATATATATATATATATATATATATATATATATATATATATATATATATATATATATATATATGACCTATAAGTCAATGAAGGGACAAAGTTGAATTAGAGAGTGTGTGAAAGACAAAATTATGGCCATTCTATAGAGAGATGGTTACTTTCATTGTATAAAAAACGTAAACATGATTTTAAAATAGTGGCTTATGTAATTCAAAATAAATACTCCAGTTGGATTATAATGATTTTGCTTACCAAAGTCTTATGCCAACATAAAAGAGAGATTTAATGATAAAATTCGGCCCATATTAGTTAAAATAAATAATTATTTTTAATTATAAAAAATTTGAATGTTGATAAAATTGATTATAAAAAAATTAATATTATATTTATCAAAATAATTTTTATTTGACAAAAATATTTCATTATTAAAATTTTGTTAACTCGTTAAAAAATACCTAAAAATCTTAGATTACCTATATCATCATCTTCTTTAACATCTCCTATCAATCAACTCAATTTTAATTTGTGTGCCACCCAATTGCATTAACCATAAAAAATAGGATTAATTAATATTTGTCTTTAGAATGCATGATAAAGGTATAAATTAAGAAATTTTTAATAAAAAATAAAAAATTTAAATTTTTAATGCATTTATTATGTATTTATTAAAGTAAATTATTTAAAAATTTTTATTACTAATAGTCTTAATTTATACTCTTAGGACACATGTTAGTTAAATCTTAAAAAATAAGTATTTACTTAGAGATAAAAACAAGTACATCAGAATCAAAATAATAAATATTGAAGAATCAAAGCAGAATAAAAAAAATTAAACAAAAAATTAAACCATCGTTGATGAACAATTGAGCACAAAATGTGATTACCTAATTCTTATCCAAAAGAAAAAAAAGTAGAAGAAAGCAGATAAAAATAAAATAAAATCTTCAATAAGAAAAGTTAAATAGCAACTCAATTATACTTTGGAAAAGATAACAGGAACAATGACAACATAAACATAGGCTTGTTAATTTTAACTTTGACAAATCTAAATATTAGCTATTATATTATTATGGAGTACTATATCTTAGATTAACTTCTTTAAACAATAAAGTCTCAATAATAATATTTTAGATATCAATGAATTAAATTTTATTAAACTTATTTTTTTAATAATAATTTTATTTAAATTTATTTTAGTGTCTGTAGAAACAAAAGTATAAATTTTGGATGATGAAAAAGAAAAATCGGATATTTTTTATTTTTAATGAAGAAGTTGTTGGAAAAAGATTGTTAGAGAAAAGTATTTTGGTCTAGATAACAATTTTAAAACTAAATTGAACTTTAGAGATGAATTTGAATATAAAAAAATTGTAAATGAATAAAATTTTTTGTTTAAACTTTCAAGACCCAAAATCGTACTTAATCATTACTCTTATTATTATTGTACATCTAAATTTCCTTAATTTTATCTATAATTTTTTAGAAATATATTATATATTCACTAATTTTTGTAGATCATGATTTTCATAATTATTGTAACAATTCTTCAATTTAGGTGAAGTGTTTTGAATCTTGTGAACTGTGCATTTCATGAGCATTCATGCTGGTATTAGAACATACGATAAATGTATTCCATAAAAAAATGATGAATGTAATTATACATTCTCTAGTTAACTTTTAAACTTTTGTTAGTGTTGTGTAGAGTGCACTCCCCTCCAATTTCCGCCTTTACGTCCATACCCTTTTTGTTTCAAATTTGTAAGCCTAAAGTCTAATTATTAGATCACATCTTTTTTTTTTTTTAATTTTCAATTTGTTTCCTAACTCCTAAGTAACTTGAATCTGGAATGAACTAACTAAAGTATGAGATGCACGCATCACGAAGCTTTCTTTCTACCACTAACCAGTATGCTACAAAAACAATAATTAAATTATTCGTCACTATATAAACACACTCATCTTTCTCCATTACAACCGAAACATGTTCACATTTCTTCTCTGATTGTTTTCTTGTTTGTTTCTAGCTACTAGCGAGTACTTTACTATCCTCTATTGTTTTGCCCATATATGTAAAATCTGTTTTTTTTAATACAAATAAAGATATAAACATATTATTTCTCTAAATACACAGGAATAAAAAAATGGTCATCCAGATATGCAGAGTCATTTTATTATTATTGTTCCCAAAATAGAAATGAAAATACACTCTAATCCAGTAAGATATGCAAGTGAACATATTATTTCCTTTAATTAATCATTGCCGTTAGCATTTTCACTGTCTTTTGTAACATCTTAGAAACAAAAAATATTAAAAAATAAAATATAAATCAAATAATGAAAAAATAAAATGTTATTTTTTATTTTTTATTAAATTCTAAAATAAAAGACTAAAAATAAAAATAAAATAACAAAAATCCATTATTTCTAAAAAATTTTAGAATTAGAATAATTTGATAAAGGTGAACGATATTAAAAAAATGAGCGGAGCAAATGCCGAAAAAAATTTTAATTTAGTACGTAGATAAGCATCATATTTTTGCACATTTTAATAAAAAAGATCAATATATTTGTAGTGATATTTTATTTTATTATAATTTAAATATTATTATTATTATTGTAGTCAAAATTATTTTTTATTATTATTATTATTATTATTATTATTATTATTATTATTATTATTATTATTATTATTATCTATTTTACGTGCATCGATTTTATTATGCATGCATTCCATTTTATGTACGGTCAAAATGTCAGCTGTTTATTATCCATTTTGCAGACATCATCATTATTATTATTATTATTATTATTATTATTATTATTTTACGTGCCATCGATTTTATTATGCATGCATTCCATTTTGTGTATGGTCAAAATGTCGGCTGTTTATTATCCATTTTGCAGACATCATGAAAGAATTGGTGTATTTTTTTATTTTGCAGGCTTCACTAATAAAATAGTTCCGTATATTTTGGTAATTATTTTTCTAGGTGCGTATTAAGAAAAATAATTATTTTTATACATTTATTTGTATAAAGAACCTGCAAAATCTAGGTAACTGACTATAAGTCACATTGATCGCATTTCCATGTTCAATTTGGACTTTGGTTTTTTTTTTTCTTTTTAATTAAATTACAAACATCTTATGTCTGTTTTCGGAATTTGGCTAATTTAGATTGAATACACTGAAATAGTAATCCATGGATGGTAGAAGATTTTAGAACCAACTTTGTTTGGTAACTAATAAGGGTCACAGCTAACTACTCCAGCTAATTAGTAACTTTTTTAAATTAATTTTTACAAAAAATGTTAATTCAAATTACATCCAAAATTAAATAAAAAAGTATTTAAAATTTGAAAAAAAAAGTTTAAAACTAAATAAAAATAAATATTCAAAATTATTATAAAAAGAATATTTAAAATCTAAATAAAACATTTGAAACGTAATAAAAAATATCCAAAATTTAACAAAAAATAAATATTTAAAATTATTTTAAAATTCAAAACCAAACAAAACGAAAAATCTAAAAATATTAGAAAAAAATTCAAAAACTAAAAAAACACTACAACAAATTCGGGTTAAGGTAACTCTTTAAAAACGTTGCCTATAATAAAAAAATGTTGTCTTTTATCAAAGGCAACACTTTCTGACAAAACGCAACGTTTTTTGGGGGATTGACTATACGGCCATTACTTTTGGTCTAAGACAACGCTTTTGTGTATCAAAGAGAACCCTTTTTTTGTGAAAATCTTCAAAAAACAACGCCTTTTCTACAAAAAAAAAAAACAACTCTACAAAAGAGTTGTTTTAGAGGACCCAAACACAACGTTTTAGATAAGACTTTATGACAACATTTTTTACGAGTTGTATTTTCTAATACATAAAGTAACACTTGTCCAGATTTTTTTAAGTTGCCTTTTGATATACCTAAAGCAACACTTATTCATTTTTTTTTTAAATTGTCTTTTTTATAGACCTAAAGCAACACTTATCTAAATTTTTTTGTATTACCTTTTTAAATATCTAAAGCAACATTTCTCTAAAATTATTTAGAATTGTCTTTTTAAAAGGATATATAGCATACTTTAATAAAATTTAATTATTTAAACTAAATTTAATAAATAGAAAGAAAAGATAAGCTAATAAGCTAATATATTGCATATATATTAAATTAAAAAGTTGTTTCAAATTCAACTAAAAAAAATTTAAATTCATATACTTGCAGTTGCCAATTCAAATCAAAATATACATAACTAAACAAAAAAAAATGCCTAATTTCATCAGCTTTCGTTCTCTTCATCAATTCTTCCATAATGCCGATGTATGTCAGGGTTGAAGTGTTGTCTTTAATCAAAGGCAACACTTTCCGATAAAACGTAACGCTTTTTGGGGTTGGCTATACGGCCGTTATCTTTGATCTAAAGCAATGCTTTTGTTTATTAAAGGGAACCCTTTTTATGGCAACCTTCAGAAAACGTTGCCTTTTCTACAAAAAAAGTAACTCCGCATAAGGGTTGCCTTAGAGGACCCAAAGACAACACTTTAAACAAAGACTTTATGGCAACCCTTTTTACGAGTTGTATTTTCTAATACATAAAGCAACATTTGTCCATATTTTTTTAAGTTGCCTTTTTATAGACCTAAAGCAACACTTATTTAAGTTCATTTGCAGTTATCTTTTTTTAATACCTAAAGCAACACTTTATTGAATTTTTCTTAAGTTCTCTTTTTTTATATCTAAAACAATATATTTTTTATATTTGTTATATTTATAGGATATATAACACATACTAACAATGTTTAAATTCAATTTAATCAATGCAGGAAGAATAAGCTAATAATATATATATATTGCATGTATGTAGAAAGGTATTCCAAGTGTCAATTAACATACTTGCTAAGTTACCAAGTCAAATAAATAATACACATAAGTAAATAAAATACATGTTTTTTCCAATATGAACAAAATTTCTTTAACATTTATCATGAGACAGCAACTTGCTCTCCAAGTCCTCCTCGCGTGTTCAACAACTCTTTTGGAGATCTCTCCTCGATTATGACTTCTTCTCTGGAAGAAAGTGACAGATCAATTGAAGTCAGCGGTGCAGCCACATATATAAAAAGGTATGTTGTGAAACTTGGAACACAAGGCAACGTTATAGGTCCCAATTTTGTTGGTTGTGTCACCTGCAATTATTACTAACTTTTAGTTAAAATTTTGATTATATATGTTTTTGATTATGTAATACTTTTACAAATAAGCTTAAACTTAAATTAAAGCTGCACAAGACACATAGTTTCATGTCTGAAAAGTTTAAGATAGTTTCCTAAGCACTTGAAAACAGTCGCTACTAAAATATAACTAAGCATAGCAGAAAAAGCTCTTATTATGGATTCAAGAAAAATGGAACTACAGTTAAGAGATTTAGAAGCATACAGAGGGTAAAGGACGCCATGAAACGAAGGATCACACTTGTTGTTCTGTGGAATCCTTGGGCAAATTAGCTTCAAAAGAAATGATTCCCACAGATTCACAAGCCTCCTTCTTACGCACATAAGTTACAGAGTCTTTCCTATCTCCAACCCAGGAGTCACTCCGATAGCATCTTCATCCTATAGACTTCTGCTGTTATCTCAGATCTGATTTGATTTGCCACTGACTTGCCATCAATCACCTTAGCAGAAGCTTTTGTAGTAATGGCAGCTGCACATAATAAGACACATCAACAGAAGTGAACCTTTCCTAGCAAAACAATATTCAGTCAAAATATTCGCCACTCAGGCAAGACGCATTAGCATAACTCAAGGAATAATCGTGTTATATTTGTAGACCATCCAGCACCTATTAACTCCGCAATCAAAATTCTGAGACTCATTTTGATTGTGGACAGCACATGGTTGACAACTAGTTAAAAACTTTTATCCATATGCACAAATACTAAGAGCATGTGTACATGCGCAGGAAAACTTTTTCAAAGAGGATACGAGGTTATTCAAGTGAATAACCAAATCTGAAATACAGGCTATAGAATCATACCTCGATCAAACAATTGGAGTGTAGTCTTTGAGACTGACCAGTCTGCACTTCTTTGTTATTCACCAATATTGAAGTCTTGCCAAAGTTTTTAATGTAGAAAGATCCATCATTGTCCAGCTTTATAATTGCCTGAAAGTTAGCAAGGGAAGAAACATCATTTATATGTTGACAGGTCAACTTTTGTATGGCAGAGACTTTACATTGAAGCCAAAACTTTGGTGTTTTTTTTCGGGGGGGGAGGGGGGGAGGCTATAATAGTGATTAATTGTTCTATGTATTTCATAAGGCATATTTACTTGATTAGTATATCATAACTAATTTGCTAATGAAAACACAGATAGTACGAATCTGAAATGAGGAACAGACTATCTATGTCCTTAACAAAATATATGAATGCACCAAAATCGTTCTTGCATCGTGAACCAAGTCAAATTTGGTAATATGACTAACCTGGCGTCGAGATATTTTATTTGCATAACTTCCTTTGCCCAAGTCAATATCTACTGGAACACCTTCTATTGCTCGTCCAAGTAAAACCTGCAGGAGAAATTAAGATATCACTAAAAGTGTTATCCAAGTCTTAGATTCAGTTTCCATCATCATTATGGTTTGATAGTAATTCACATATCAAACTATATTGTCAATCAACTCCTAAAACTATATGAATGCAGAATGAAGAATACAGAACATATAATTAAGAGTGTATCCAATTGAGACAAGAGCATTAACTAGGTTCTGATTTTCTTTAAGTACTCTATTGCAGTAATAAATGATGATAATAGAATAAGATTAGCACTTCTTTGTGTGTTGCCCTATACAACAAGATTGTTTACAATGTTTGCGCAGCCTTTTAGCCTCTCAGATCAATAATCTCTATATCACTCTATAAACTTATTTTTATTTGCTCTTATATATATATATGAGGAATGCTAGGGGGCCAGAAACTTTTGTGATTTGTAGCCATCAAATAGCCATCAATGATGGTTTTAATGGTGTGAGATTGGTATGAGATTTCATCCAATGGCTCACTTTTCTTTGCTGGTTACATGCTGGCCAGAATTTAACAAAGTTGCTGGCCCCCTAGACTTTTTCTATATATATAACAAACTTTTAGACACAGCAATAATAATCTGTAGAACAACAAATCACAGAACAGCAAATCAGATAATAGCAAAGTAATTTACTAACTAAAAATTGAATTCTAACTAAACTGTCATGAATTAATCCAAAGAACATCAAAATTAGTTTTCTCAAATACATGGAAATAGAGGAACAGAGGAAGAACGAGAAGGAGAAGAGAGAGGAAGAACGAGAAGGAGAAGAGAAGGAAGAGGGGTTTCTTGCGATTGAGCACCGCGCTCGTCAAGGAGAGCACCACGATTGACCGCTTCTGTCACCGTTAGGAAGGGAAAAAAGGGTCTGTGCGTTGTTGCAGTGGCTATGTTAGGGCTTGTGGAGAGCACCCCGCCATCGCTCGTTGAGGATAGCACCGCGCCGTCGCCATACGTGGAGGAGTGCACCACGATTGAACGCTGCTATCGCTGTTAGGAAGAGGAGAAAGGGTGCGTTGTTGCAGTGGCTATGTTAGGGATTATGGAGAGCACCGCGCTGTTGCTCGTCGAGGAGAGCACCGCGCCATCAACGTGCGTGGAGGAGTGCGCGATTGAACGCTGCTGACCTATTGTCGCCGTTAGGAAGGGGAGAAAGGGTATGGTGTGTATGTTGTTGCAGGGGAGAAAGGTTAGGGCTTTTGATTGTGTATGTGCGTGAAGTGGAACTACTGAAGCTCTTTTTTCCTTTTTGTGTTTAAGTTATTTTTTATTGAAAAAAAATTTGGGAATATGATTAAAAGTTCTTTTCTAAAATTTTTAAACATAAACAACTTTAGGTAACTTTTTATAAATGTTATTTGTTTAATTTTTTTGATAACTCTTATAAAATGTTGTATGTTATTTAAAAATGTTGTCTTAAAGTTTTTATTTTGTAACATTTTATAAATGTTGTTTTAGATATCAAAGACAACTCTTTTTATGGGTGACCAAAAATTTTGTTATCTTTGCCTTACTCAAAGGCAACTTGTCAGAAATATTGTCTTTATCTATCTAAGGCAACTTTTGTTAAATGTTATTTCGAATTAGGGTTACCTTATACCAAAAATGTTGTAGTGAGTCTTCTTACTAGATATGTAGCCAGTCACGCCGCTATCTCTCAAGACATGAGCCTTCATAATCCTCTTCATGTTTGCAGTCCAACCATACTCACCTGTGACCTAACAAGTAATTTATTAAGCTAAACATCTTCATATCATATAAAATACCAATCAAAGAATAAAATCATATTCAATACTAAAGAAAACAACGATATAGTATAAATGTAACACAATATAAGGACCAAATGAACATCACGACTTTATCATGCCAATTAATCACCATGCCATGACTAATAAACTCCTCTACAAAATTAGCTTACAATTCTAAACACAGATACACAAGTCCTATGTAAAACTTGCACATACCTAGAATTCTAAAAGAATAACACCCCTGACAATAACATCATGAGTTGGAAGAGGGAATTGAGACAACTTCAGTACCATATAGAAAGAACAATAATAAATTTAACTCAAATTTGAACTTCAACACTAAAACAAAAGAATGAAAATAATATTTCGTTTTTATGTAAATAACCATGATAACTGTATTTTGAAAGATACTACAACAAAAACATTAGAATACCTCAGACAGTTTAGCACTCCATAAAAATACTCGCAGTCGAAATTGAGGCAAGTCATAAGCTCTAGCTGTAAGATCTCAAATTTTTAAAAATTAAATAATTGACTATTTACAAGTTATTATATTATATTGAGACGTAATTTTTAAAAAAATTATTTTTAACAAAAATAATTAAATAAAATTTTATAATTATTGAAGTTTAATTTAATTATTATTTATTCTATTAAATTTAAAATATTTATAAAAAAATAATTTAATAAAACAAAAATTAAATTGATTTTTATTGTTATTATTATTATTACTATTATTATTGTTATTATTATTATTATTATTATTGGTCCCATTCCATAAACCAAAATTATTAAGGGGAACAAAGTTAAAAAAAAAAGAGGGGGGGGGGGACTGAAGATTGAAAACGTGTATGCATAGCTGCCTTTATATATATGACCAAAAAGAATTAGAAACATGGCTTATGCATGCATATATATGTATATGAATGTGACATATAATCCACCCTTTTAATTAATCATCATCATACACGCATGGCTTTCATTCTTTGAAGAAAAAAAAAAAAAAAAAAGCAAAGTGTCTGAGGGAGAGGAAGAGAACCGTGACCTTCTCAATGAATTTCTAACTTCGATTTCTTGTAAATCGTATTTTCAATAAAAAATATAATCCGGTAAAAGTGTTCGTATCTTTCTCTTCTACACGTTGGCGTTATTTTTGTTCGATAGAAGTTAACGGTAGCGTAACTCCTTTTCCTCTTGAGTTCGGCTAATTGGAGTTTTAGGAGGCACAGACGACTTCTGACGTTTTCTTCTTTAGCAGCTCAGTCAGAAAGTTTTTCCAAAATTTTTGTTGATTCTGATTTCGTATGAAGGTAGAGGATTTATTTTAAAATTAACTGTTTTAATTTATAAATGCTATTGAAGTTTAGTGAGTAACTGCAAATAATTCATAAATGTCTCGTTTGATTAACAGATGAAAATTGATGAAATTGAGATTGTTGGTGATTGCGAATATAATTGAATGTGATGAAATTGGTTGAATTGTGGCTGTGAATGGTAATTAATCTGGGGTTATTTATTAATTTGAATATGCTGAGTTGATTATTGAAAACCTGTTGTATAAGTAATTGATGAATTGAGTTTGGGTTATGGCTGTGATTATGACTAGTTTCGTTGTTGTGAGTGATTAACTGGTGAGATTGATTTTTGTTTGATTTGTTGGTATTGAATTGAGATTTGAAAATGATTTCTGATATTGGAATTAGTTTGAGTTATTGGAGACGATTAAAAAAAAAGTTGAGAATGGTTCGGTTGGGACCCGAAAAGGGTGGTGAAGTCCAATTTTAAATGGAGATGCTGTCCAATTTTTGTAAAAATATACGAAAAGTGATTTCATTTTTAAAATCTGATTTATAAGCTTATTTTGAGAAATTATTGATTTGATTTATGAATAATTATTGGTTTGACTCAATAACATAAGATTGAAAAGTCTGAATTTTATTAAAATAGAAAGTGGCTTAACTTCAAAGAAAACGTTTTAATTACTGAAAACTACTTGATTTCGATTTATTACAAAAAGTCTTATTTTCAGTTTGATTTATTAAGAAAGTATAAGGTTTTAGGTTCAGTTTTTTTTAGAATAGATTTTGTTTTAAGTTATTATTTGCGTTCGGTTTGTTAAGAGAAAGAAGGAAAGAGGAAAGAGAACACGGCACGTGTGATTATGAAATGAATAAAAGGTCACGAGAGGGTGACGAAAAGTAACTAGTTAGGGTGCCGATGTGAGAATGTTAAGCCGTGGGCTTTATGTGTGAATGATTGTGCGGGGATGCCCGTGTGTATGGAATGGCTTCTAGGAGAAAGTGGCACATGCTTCAACTAGAGAATCAGCGCCTGCAAGAAGTAGAAACTTGTAGAGGTTATGCCGCTGGAATGCCTTATCTGACTTGTGAGTCAGATTGCATCAGGTGCGGGTCGAAACCGACAAATGAGCTCATTACCTGCGATAGGACTAGACATGCATCATCATTGCTTGCACATTTGTATTTAATTGTGTTTGTTTTTCTTGTCTCTCTGTGATTGTGTTGTTTGTCTTATTGCTATTTGTTTGTGTTGATCTGTTTTATGTGCTATTTGTTTGTGTATTGAGGTGACTGGAACTGAGGTTGTGATTGAGATTTGTCTTAAGTTCAAAAATTTAAAGAAGGTAATTAATTATATAAAGTAATAGTAAAAAGTATTTTCAAAAGGTTTGATAAAAATATAGTTTTATTGAGTAAAGTTAATTATTTGCATTTTATTTCATTACTCTTATGGCATTCTCCTTCCCTACTGAGAACGCGTGATTTGTTCTCACCCCAAAATCTTCCACCCTTTCAGTGGCACAGGTTCGAAGACTCAGTTTGAAGCTGCGGGCAATTATTAGTCTTATTTGAGTTAAGTTTATGTGTTGAGTAGCTTTCCTAGAATTCTCTCGCCTTTGTTAGTTAAGATTTTATTTTATACAGAGGGATAGGAGTTGTATCTGAGTTTCATTTTAATTCTTTTGTATGATATTTATTATTCTTACTAACTATGTGACTAGTATTGTTTGGAGATCTTTGATATATGATTTTAATTAATAGAAACAAAACTTTTCGTCTTTTTCTTAAAAATTGAAATGCGAAATCAAACTAAAGGCTCAGTATTAGATAGTAAATACAGAAAACAGGTCAGTAACGCCTCACTTTTGATACGATCATGACATGCTGAAAGTCAGGGTGTTACACTAGCGACTAGAATTCCCAAGCTCCACCACATATTACATTAGCATCTCCCTACAAGACAACAATAATGATATAGATGACATCAAATAGCACTCAAAAGAAAACTAAGGAAAAAAAAAACAGACACCTTGAAAACTAAAATTTTAATAGTGTGTGTCACAAACTGCTCTTTTTATTTCTTCTTTCTTGTTCTTTTCCCTTTAACTTGAATCCTATTGAAAGAGTTTAAAGATATCACACAGAATAAATGAAAGAAGAAAAAAGAAAAGAAAAGAAAAGAAAAGCCACTACCTAAAAAACATGAAAATGCTTATTACCATATATTGATAAATGATAATTCAACCATATGAATATATGATCTATGAGGTGCCTATACTATTCTCACATACATCATCATATAATTACTAGTCACATTATTTACCTTAGGTACATAAATTCTAGCATCAATTTCTCTGGGACTTTACCTATAGTAATCCATACCAGACCAGCTTTTGAACGGGATCACCATGTTAGTGGCATGAACTAGTGTTTTAAGTAGCTTGTTAATCATTTTTACATCATTAGCTAAAAAAATTAATGAACTACTCTTCATCAAAGATATCAGAGAAATTATTACAAAGTGAACAAAGGAATATAAAATCTAACTATAACCAGTTAATCAGTTACCTATTGTCCCAAAAAAAATGGAGACATAAAGCTTAACATACATAAACCTAGGGTTCAAGCCTTCTTCTCAAAGGATTGGGGCTAGGATTTGAGTTGGGTTTTGAATTGAGCCATGGACAGCAACTTCTTGCCACCCTGCTACCTTGGATATCGGTCACCACCGTAGACGCGATTATGACGATTTGGCGTGCTTACTCATCAATTCTACGCAGACACTACTTCTCTGAGACGCAAAGCAAGAACGTTATGAAATAGAGGAATAGAATCGCAAAAACGTATGATTTTGCAAGTTAACTCGCGATTCTTGGCAGCAGCACTAATAATTAACCATTAACAAATTAAAATCAATAACAATTAACAGAGTGGCAATCTTTCTCTATAAAGGAGTAAAGAATAAAATTTACATTATTCTCTATGAACTATTTAACTCAATCAAAGTGGCCAACAGAACAAACAAACAAAAAATAATAATCGATTCTATATGAAATAGTTAACTCAGTGAATTATAAAAATTAATTATTTTGTAATTTACATTAAAAATGAAGAAATCAAAGGTGAAAAGTACCATAATCAATGTGAAAAACTAGAAATTGCTGAATTAGCAACAACCAGTGTAGAGAATTGCACCTCAGTGGAAAAGTAGTGAAAAACCTGAAATTCAACAAAATATCAATCAAACCAATCCAAACAAATTGAAATTTCAGACTCAAGAATCATAATAGCATGCTTAATTAACTATGAACTAAGACAAAAGCTGATAAAAAAATCCCAATTTTAATCTAAATTAACCTAATCAGGAAAAATAAGTTTGACTAAATAAAATTACTAAGTAAAAATTAAAATCTAACTAAAATATAATGAATTAAATTAAAGAACAGCAAAATGAATTTTTCCAAAACCTGAAAAATAAAGAATAGAGTAACAAAAAGGCAGGGGTGAGGAGGTTGCAGCTGAGGGGTGATCGCCGTGTTACCAGAGTAATAAACTAGCGATTCAATGTGTTATAAGTTAACTCAATCACGATTCAATATGCTCTTTAAAGTTCAACCACAAACAAAAATCTCAGAGAAAAAAATTCCTGATTATAACACCATTGCTGGGAAGAAAGGCTTTTCTTTTTATCCCAATAGGAAGTGTATATAGTGGCAACTGACAGATTATTTTTAATAAACTTCAAAATTGTTGCAAATATAAGAGTGCAGTTATACTCAGCATAGTTGGAATTGTTGCCCAAATATCCATTAAGGGTGTATTTTTGGTTGAATTTATAATTACAGTTCAATTCCTTTATACAAGTCTAAATTACTAACAATATTATGCAAATTGCCACTGAAATTCATCACATAAATAAAAAAAGTCAACAGAACCACAATATTTTTGGTTGAATTTATAATTACAGTTCAATTCCTTTATGCAAGTTTAAATTACTAATAATATTATGCAAATTACCACTGAAATTCATCACATGAATAAAAAAAAAGTCAACAGAACTACAAATTGTCACCGAAATTTAAAAACAACAACAAAAAAGGAGTGAAAAGCTCAATTAAAATGTAAAATTTCAGTTATAAAGCTGAAAATTAAAGAAGAAAGAACACAAAAGAAGATTTTTCTTCTCCTTCTCCATTAGACTAACCTCAAAATAGGAAGTAAAAACGCTAGAAATGATGGTTTTATATTTAGAGACATTAAGCAATGAAAAAAATCTTGTCAAATATATGCTTATAATAGATGATGCAAAATCATAATCAAAATGCAAAATAAAAATGAAAACCTTAAGAAGCAACAATCAGAACCATAAAAAATTCAAAAAAATTGAAATAAAACCTCCAAAATCAGAACTATCAAAAAGCTCAAAAAATTCAGAATTAATGCATTCAAAAATTCCTTTCCCATAGTAAAATTCAAAATCAATGCATTCAGAAAATTTTATTCCCATACTAAAATTTAGAACATTTCCATACTAAAATTTAGAATTAATGCATTTAGAAATCTTATTCCTATAGTAAAGTTTAGACATTTCTTACCAATACGCAGAGGAGGAGGAGGAGGGAGGTTACAGCTACGTGTAGCGTTGTCAGAGCTCGTAAATAGGAGGAGGAGAGACAGGGGTCGCAAATAGAAGGAGGCGAGACAAGGTAAGAAGAGGAAGAAGGAGAAGAGAAGGGAGAGGGGGTTTCTCGACGGTGGTGGTTCAGCACAAAACGAGGAGCGCACCGCGCCGTCGCTGTGGAGCAGCGTTCGTGGAGAAGATGACCGCGCCGACGCCCGTGGACGAGAGCATCGCGCCGACGCCCGTTGTAAACCCCGTTAAATTAGTAAATAATTAGTCAATAAATTAATTTTTAATAAAGAAAATTAGAAATGTGAATATTATATTAAATTAGGATAGAGCTCATCAAAACGAGAATTTTGACACTAATTTCGAAGAAATCAGCCCAAGATTAGACCGAACGGACCGAACCGGTTGAACTGGACCCAAACCGAACCCGTGGGCCCAACCGGCTCAGCATTTAAATGAGCTAAAGCTCATTTTCTTCTCTAAGAATACAACAGAAGCAGCGCTAAACGCAGTGAGAAGAAGAGAAGGGTACGAAATCCTTGTTTCAATTTCCAAACACCGTAACTTTTCGATCCGAGCTCCGATCACCGCACCGTTTACGGCCACGCGACCACCGCGTCGAGCTCTACGATTCTATTGGAATAATTTTATAGGTAACTCACTTATTCACTCTCAGCCTCTTCTTCCCCAATTTTTGAAAAAATCATGTGGATGTGTTGAATTTCCTTGTTTTTGATGTTTTAGGATCCAATTAGCTTGAAAAAATGTTTACTCTTGCTTACATGAAGCTTGGGTAAGGTGAGGATACCATAAATCCTATTTAATTTACTGAATTTATGCCTTGGGTATTAAATTGGTTATATATGTGTTATGAATGTGTATTAAGTTGTGAATAAATAATTGGAGCTTGAAATTGTGGATATTGGAACTTGGAAGAAGTTGAATACTAGTGTTTTGTTGAGGTTTTTGGGGCTGTGTTTGTGTTAATAAGCTGTCTTGATCACTACGAGAAAATTGGCCAAGGTATGGTTTAAGTTGCTTGCATTTAATATATAATGTTCTGTGAAAACTTAGGCTAGATGACTATAGGATAGGTTGGAATATATGTGTATATTGTTGTTTAGTAACTTGTTGTTAAGTATGGATTAGCATGGTGCTATTGATTAATTGATGGTTTGGCAAATTGTTAATTATTGATTTGAGGATATAAGTATATAAACTTGGGATTTATGAGCTATAGTTTTTGTTGTAGATTTTGGCATGTGTATGTGTAATTATTGTTGGTATGAGGTATGACTTTTATGGTGATTGTTGTGTTGAGGAAGAAGAACATATTGTGTTAGCAAGTGCAGGTTGTTGTGTTGGTATCATGGGATTTGTTTTGAATGAGGAAAAGGTTTTGAAAGTTTGCAAAATTTTGGTGTTGGGCCGAACTTCGGCGAGCTATAACTTAGCTTTCGGAACCCCAAATCGATTTCAACTTATTTTAAATGAAAATTGGTTTCGTGAAGTTTATGCCGTTTGAAGAATGGATGAAAAATGATTTAAAATGATTAAGTTATGCTCGACGGAAGTTTTGGGTTTGAAACAGGTAATTCTGCAACTTTTTAACTTAATCAGATTTTTTTGGAGAAAACGTACATCTACGTGTACGCGTAGCCCACGCGCACGCGTGGCGTGGAATTTTTGACTGTGCGTATGCGAGTAGCCCTATGCGTACGCGTAATGAGCCAGCATACATGTCCACGCGTATGCATGATAAGGGGATGCGCGTGCGAGCTGCCTTTTTACATTCCCACGCGTACGCGTGGCTTCTATTCCAGCAAACATGATTTTCTGAGTTTTAAACCCTATTTCAAACTTCTAAACCTCTATTTTCATTCCTATAGTCTTAAATAATAGTATTAAACCTGATAAATGGATGAAGTTAGGAAGTAGGGATAACTTGGAGGTGAAGTAAAGCTGAAAAAGGGATGAATTGAATATGCAATGTTATGAATGGTTATGTATAATACTTGGCATGATTAATTAAATGATCTGAGATACGAGATTTCCTAGGTAAAGTACCGTGGCTTGCCACCACGTATACTAGGTCGAAAACTCGATACTTTGTTAACCCTATGACGTAAGGGTGACCAGACACTTATAAATTCCCGGGAATGTTAATCCCTATTGAGCAATATTGATTATTTGAGAAAAAGCTATGCATAGACTTTTGGGGATGCACGTCGGCGGATAGTCCAAATGTTTAGCAAACCGGACTTGTCGGGTTGGCTTGATAACCGACAGATGAGACTCATCAGTCATAGGACAGGCATGTACAGAGACGGTTCCAAGTGTAGTGGTGTGGGGGCAAGCGCCCCACTACAATTTGAAATTTTTTTTAGTAGTATATGATAATAATATTTATTTGCCCCATTAGATTATTAAATTTAATCCCATAATAATTTTTTACTCAATTTTTTGTACTTAATTGTCAATTTAATAATTTTATATTAGATATTCGTTAGAATGATCAATTCTTAGATTTAAACAAAATTATTTTTCTTTTTTAAAAATTAACTCAAAAGAATATTATTGATCTTTTTTTCAAATTAGCTTTAATTTTTGCGTAGCAACTATATTAATTGAAAGAACTTTTTTAACTATGAATATTAATAAGAGACAGCTTCTAATTGTGTTGGGAAGTAAATTTTTAAATAATTGTTTAGTAATATATATGAAAAGAGAGAAATTTTGATGGTAGTGTTAAAGAAAAATTACTTAATTTTTTAAAAATATAAAACCTAAAAGAATAGAATTTTAAATTATATATTATTATTTAAATTACTATTTTAGTGTTTTAATTTTTATATTAGATATTTTGAAGGCTAATCATATTTTACAATAACAAATTAAAATATAATCATAACAATAATCAAGCTATATGTACATAAAAAATAATTATCTGTATAAAATATATATTAAAATATAAAATACACATTGAAAATAAATTAAACAATACATGTGTTTATACACAGATATATAGTGGTTAATAGATAATTTAATATTTAATTTTTTATATACACATATTATTTTTATTATAAAAATTATTATCATGTTATGTAAATTTTGCCCCACTACCAAAATTTTTTGGATCCGTCATTGGGCATGCATCATATGTATATTACTTGAATTACTTGTTTGTGCATTAACTGGGTGTGCCTAATTGTATTTGCTATGTTAAATGTATATTTGCTACTGATGAGTTTGGAAAACTCCAAATTAAATTAGTGATGATCAAACATTATTAATTTGATTAATTACAAAATTATTAACTTTATTTCAATTCATATATGTTGATTAAAATAATTTTGCTATGCAGGTTTTGATTGGGCCGAAAAGAAAAGAAAAATTGTTGCAAGCCCAAATATGAATTTTACTTTCAGCCTTGGTTAAATTGTTTGGCTGAATCAATATGTTGTTAATGGGCCAGATTCTATTATTATTAGCCCAACTCAAATTTTAGTTGGAAATCCAAGGCTTGGTCCGAAACCAATTTTGAGAGAAAGCAAATATTTTGCTTCATGCTTTCAACGGATCCCATTTCCATCATGTGATGGACTTCAAATTCAATTAACTTGCATTGGAAACATGAGAGAGAATATGCAATTGATTTGATGGCCTCATTAATGCTACACGCCACTCAGAAAGAAAGGGGAGTAGGAATTAATTTAGCTTGATTTAATTTTGTTCAATTCCATTACATGCCTTTCTTTCTAATCTCTCTTCTCTCTCATCTCTCTTCTACATTCGGTCATATCACAGAGGAAACTATAGAAGCTATGGCAAGCTACCGAAGAGAAGAAGAAGCAAGTAACAAGACCATTGTAATGATGGCAAGAAAAAGAAAACAAAAAGTATGTAGTGGCTGAGATTTTCATTACAAATGGTAAGATTTTGTGAAGAGATCTCAGCTTCTCCATACCAAAAATGGATGAAGAAGATTTCGGTCAGAGGAAGAAGATCTCAGAGGGATGGCTCGACTCTGCTTTTGTGTTCACTCATCACAGAAGGTAGCTAGGGTGGCTACGTGAAGGAGGAAGCAAAAGTGGAGCAGGAGGAGCTGTCATGCATCAAGAAGTGTCAAGGGCTAGGAATCCTACTTGGAGTGTAAGTCAAGTTGAATGGCTCATATTGATGAAGATTGGTGTAAAGAGAAGACACAGAGGTAATTGCATGTTGGTTTTAGCATTCAGTTATCTCTCCTCTCTCTCTGGCCGAACCGATTTTGCATGAAGAAGAAGAAGTTTAGCTTGGTTCATTTGGTTTCAACCGTGGAGGCTTCCCCTCTATATAAGGGAGAATAGCCAGGGCTTGAAGCAAGGAGTAAGAGTGCAAGGCATAGAGTTCTCATAGCTACCTAAGCTAACAGAAGTTCTTCTCCTTCAATGTTCTTTATTTTGTATTTTTCTGTTTAATTTTGTCTGTCTTGATTCTCATGGAAAAAGGCAAACAGTGAGGTTTGTAAGGAAAAAGCCATAGAGCGGAAAAAAGCAGAGAGTGCAAAATTAAAAGAAAAAGCCATAGATGTCCTTAGAGGTCCTTTGTACATCTGTGTTGTGTTTCATGATTCTGTGGGAATCCCCTTGCAAGTTGGGTTAGCACTTAGCAGTTGAAAACTTAGCAGTAACCAAGTCAAGTTCAGGATTGGGGATTAGATTCTGGACTTGTCCCGGATAGGAAGGGTAGTTCCTAGGGAGAATTGATGTATGTAATCATGATGATTATAGTGAAATTCCATCATTGTTGTGATGGAGACTGGATGTAGGCTGTATTGCACTTTGCAGCTGAACCAGGATACATCTTGGTGCGATTCTCTCTCTTTCTTCTACTCCATTTCTGTTTTTGCTGCACAGGAGATAAAACTGAAAAATATCTCGTGCCGGGTTACGAGATAAAAATAAAAAGTCACGTGGTTGGGTACGAGACAAAAATAAAAAAGTCTCCAGAAGTTGTTTCAAAGACTAGCAAGTGTTATTAAGTGAAAAAGGGGCTAAGATTCAACTCCCCCTTCTCTTAGCCACTGAAAACCATCAGCTACCTTTATCTATTTTTTTGTTTGTGATATATTGTCAGAGATGGAGGTACGGAGGAAGGCAGTAAGACTAGATTCAAGACTAAGTTAGATTAGGCTTAGATACTCTTAGAAAACCACCTTTTATGGTTTCTGTTTAATACTTTAAGCTTAATAGTCTGAGTGTCGGCATTCTAAGATTGCCTCTGGCATTCCGAGGACCTTATATCTTATATGTGTGGCACCTTTACCATACTGAGAACCTCTGGTTCTCACTCCATACTATGTTGTTCTTTTTCAGATACAGGTCGAGAGGCACCTCATTAGGTGTCCGGACTTCTGAGGTGAAGTGGTTATCGGGTTATTTTGTTGTATAGTTATGTATATATATGTACTTAGTTTCCTCTCAACATGACTTGATCCTTTTGACCCTCTTAGAGGCTTATGGAGAGACATGATTTTGTTTATGTAAATTTGGATTTTGGATATGTATATGCCAGCCTTGACTTCACAGGCTGAGTTAGGAGCTTGTTATTTTGTATCTTTGACCCTCTATTCCTACTTTTGTTATCTTATGCTTCATAGCTACAGTTTTCTTTGTACGAAAGTTAACTCATTTTCTGAACATTGTGCTTTTATTCCGCAATTTTTATTTCTCCTGTTCTTCAATGCTCCTAGTTTATTATATTCTTTCTGCTATTATATGTACACATTTCATTTTAGAGGTCGTAATACGACATCACCTTTATTTTACGGCTTAAGCGTAAAGCTGAGTGTGGCAGGGTGTTACACCTGTGGAAGGGAGCACAGCGCCGTCACCCGTGGAGGAGAGCACCGCGCAGTCGCCGTATATGGAGGAAAGCACCGCGATCGAGAGCTGCTGTCATACGTGGAGGAGAGCTGGGATGGTGGAGGGTGTGTTGCCGTTTGGGATTGTTTTCGAAGGGTTAGGGCTAGCTTATGGTAGTGATGAACTGAAGCACATTTGACATTCCTTCTTTTCTTTTTTTTTTCTAAGTTATTTGATAAAAATAATTGGTGGGAATATAATTAATAATTTTCCTCTAAAATTTTTAGTTATAAATAATTTTAGGCAACTTTTTATAAATCTTATTTATCTAATTTTTTTACAACTCTTATAAAATATTGTATTTTTATTTAAAAATGTACGTTGTCTTAAATTTTATATAATGCAATATTTTTTAAGTGTTGTTTTAGATATCAAAGATAACTATTTTAGTAGATGGCCAAAAATTTTGTTATCTTTGCCTTACTCAAAGACAACTCGTTAAAAATGTTGTCTTTTTCTATCTAAGACAACATTTATTAAATGTTACTTCGAATAAGGGTTATCTTAGGCAAAAAATGTTGTAGTGCAACTATCCAATAAATTAAGAAGTTGTTTAATTATTTTATATGCGAAATAAAAGATAAATACTAAATCGGTATTCGAAAGATTCTTACGTTGACAAAATGGTATGACTTTTGTTATTGACAAAATAATTTCTAAAAAAATTTAAAATTTGATGAGCGTGTCCCAAGCTCGTTGGAGCACATCTCTAGCGAATACAATACTGACGTGGCCACCGTGTTTTCATGATCTTTTCATGACCTGACAAACCCCTAACCTTAATCAAAACCCAGTGGTCATATCAACATCGTGTTCGTCGGAAATATACTCCGGTGAGCTTGGGGACACGCTTGTTAAATTTTAAAATATTCCAGAAACCATTTTATATCAATAACAAAAATCAGGTACCATTTTATCGGATTTGTATCCTCTAAATTTTAAATTTTACTTTAGAGAGTAAAGTATGATCTATCACTATTTATTTCATAGGTGGAACCAAGAAAAAACATGAGAGAAAAAATATTCTATGATATGATGAGAGATATCACTTTATCATCTAAAGTAAAAATCTAAAATTTAGAGAATTCAAATTTTATTTTATCAGCACTAGAATCTTTCGAATACCGATTTAATATTTACCTCTGCGTAATAATAAATATGCTTTTAATATCTGTATTAAATACGTGTTATTGTAATTTTGATTTCTCAGTTTTATTTTGATATTAGTTTTTCATTTGTATTAGAGGTTTTAATCTCTATTACTCTACGTTAATATTAAATTGGAATATATTATAAAGAAAAACCCTCAAGGACCAATAATTTTAATATATATTGATTAGTTTTTTTAGTTAATAATTTAATATTTTTAGTTAATAATTTAATATTTTTAGTATAATTGTTCAACATCATATTTTTAAATAATATTAGTTAATTGTTAGTTGAAAAAAATAAATTGTATTGATTCTGTGATATTGTTCTATCATAAAGATTCATAAAATTTTGTAGAAGCTAAGGATAAAAGGTTTTTCATTTAATAAGTTATGTATGTGTATGCCATCAAAATTAATAAGTTATATAAATATATATTATTAATTTAAAAAAAGGTCAAATGATTTTTATTGGAAAGAAAAATATATATTATTAATTTAATGTAATAACAATGTAAAATATTTTACACAATTATTTATTAGAATAGTTATTTTTATTGATGTGTATTATATAATTAGATATTTATGTAAAATTATTTTATATTAATATTGTATTAAAATTAAATTAATAATAAAATAATTATTTTTCGATAAAGTTTCATCAATCATGCATGTCAATTATCCTTGGGTATTTCATGAAGTTTTTATAAAAAGCTCTATTGAACATATTTCCAAAATAATCACAAGATAACCCTTGTTTTTACATTTTGCATATTTGAAAACATATTTAAATTGATCTTTTTGAACCCATTAATTAATTCCTAATCCTAAACCAATTCTTTTTTTCTAAAAATCAAAATAAAAAATAACAAAAGTTTTTTTTTTGTCGTCTCTCATTTGTTTAATTTAATTTCTAGTGCACACGATTTCATAAGAGATATTGTAAGCATACAAATATCATAAAAATAGAAAAATTCTGTTAATTTTCTTAGAAATTGCATTAGTTAATAAATTTGCCAAGAGGACTTGGTCAGTTATGACACCCTAAATTTATTGTGGAGCTTCCTATGTGTCTACTTTGGTATTTTCTTCTAAATCCATGTCAATTTTGTGGGTAATTTATCTTTGTATATGTGTCATCATCATAACCATTGATCAAAATTTTTTTAACCTTTTATTAATTGATTCATTAAATATTTTCACACTACATTATATTTTATATTATTTACATTATACTACATAACGTATATGTACTGTAATATGAATGGGTGTAATGTGCAAATAGTTGATTTTTACAAATCCCTCCCTAAATACCATTCAAATCAAAACCTTCCCCAAATCCCATTCGAATGTCCACAGCTCCTTCTTCTACCTCATTCCTCTAATTTCTCTGGTGACTCATCGGCAGGGCCAGATTTTTCCGAACTCCGTCGAAGACCCTGCCTACTGCTTCTTCGTCTAGGGTTACGCGGTTCTGTAACTCACCGGCAGAGTCCACAGCTTCTTCTTCTACCTCATTCCACCGATTTCTTCGGTGACTCATCGGCAGGGCCAGAATTTTCCAAATCTCGTCGAAGATCCTGCCTGCTGCTTCTTCGTCTAGAGTTACGCGGTTGTCCTTTTCTGTGACTCACCGTCGAAGAACGTAACTCATCCCCTTGCTGGCAAGGTTCCGGCGACCCACGTGCAAAACCCTCTCGGAAAACCCTTGTAAGGCCTACTACTTCTTCTTCTAGCTCATTCGTTCATTTTTTTTGTTTTTTTTTTTCGAATTTCACAACAAATTTAGCGCGATTTGTTCTGTTACTCACTTTCTGTAATCACTGTTCATAGAAGAAGATTGTTTCAATTTCGAATGCAATAGCTGATCATAGTTGTCCATGGTGGTGTTAAATGTTAATCAGATTGATGGCCAGTGATGCATGCTCCTCAAACACGAGACGAGGCAGAGGGGGAGCCGGCGGACAATAGGAACTGAGAGCTGGATAAGTTCGCTGCATCCTGGGGATGTAAAAGATGGTGTGGCCCCAAAATGCTTCTGTGAAAAATATGCCATCTGTTACATGTCGAAGACAGACACCAACCTGAATAGGCTATTTTTTGGATGCCCATTGTTAAAGGTAAGCACGCAATTCTTCATGTATGAGTACTAAGTTTATGCTAAAATTTGGTTAAATTTTGAATTTTTGGAATGGAGGTTTAGACTTTAGATTTTCATTATTTTCCCTTGCTCAAGTTGTTGTGGATGTGATTTTGAATTATTAGGAATGACATGCTTATTGGATATGAAAATGATTTGATTTTGTAAGCGATTTGCTATTAAATTGGGTTGATTTTGTATATGATTTGATATTGGAGCTGGTTAATTTTGAAGAATGATTGAGAATTGGAAAAAGTTGATTTATTGAAAATAGATCTACCTAGATTAATAAATTAATTGTGACATGAATTGAAATGGAACCTGATCTGATATAAAAAAATGGCTTAAAAATTTGAAAGGATTTTTTAGATGTAGAGTTTAGGGATTAATTACAGTGACATACGTGGATTTGATTGAATCGGTGTATTTTGTACCACCATACATTCATTGTGTTCTATTCGATTTAGGTGACAGAAGCACATTGCAAATTCTTTGTCTGGATTGATGACCACTTTGTAAGGGTCAGAGCAGAGGAGCCAACAAGGGGATCGGGTGATGGGAAGCAGAATAATGTTGAAGAACATTTGGGAATGGATAACTTGATAGCCCATGTAGAAGAAAGAATAGCAAACCTAGAGAAGCCGCTGAACAAGAAGAGTAGAGAAGCAGAGTTGAAGAAGAAGAGTAGAGAAGCAGCTGCAAGAGAGAAGGAGGCTTCATCAACAAAGTCTAATGATTAGATCAAAACCAGAACCTGAAGCACCTCTATTAGGTTTAGAAACTTAAGAATAATTTCCTTCTTTGTGAATTTTTCTACTAGAATGTAGACACACAATTACTTGAATCTTTTAAAGGAAAATTTGTCGATGCCGTTTCTTTGATATGGGCCACATGATTAGAATTTGATTATGTTTCTAGTGACGTGTTCTTGTTTTACCTATAGATACATATATGTTTTATGGTATATATTTTTGTGAGTTAGTTATCGAAGTTTCTTGGTAATTTTAATAGCATATTAAGGATAATATGTTGTAATAAGTCGTCCGAATACCAGAAAATAACAACCTTGTTTTAAGTGACATGAATGCTTAACACTGCAGTCATGTTATAACTTAATGTTCGGCAATTCTGTAAGAGTATGAAGGAGAAGGCGATGACAATATAGTCAGATGATTTGGTGACTCTCATGACAAATCATGCAGCCACCACAATAGATAATTGACACGATTTATTTTTCTTTTTATATAGTAACATTCAATGAGTGTATGGCTTATTGCAGGTCTTACCATGTAATGGGGTAGGCTGGGTCATCGTCCAACACAGTAGCGGTGTCTACAATTGTGGTCATGAAACCTGTGGCCATCATGTAAGTTTGTCTTCTAACTTATTTCAAGTAGTTTCTTAAATTCTCGTTTATATTTCGTCTTTTCAGGTGGAATCGTGTTACATAGTAAAAAATAGGTCGAATTATCGGTCGAATTTTGTATGCATGTGTCGATTCATGATCATCGCCATTGAGTTCTTGTTAGGAATTAAGGTGTAAGATAGTAGATGAGTTGGTAATCGATATTTTTTTTTCCAGTGTTACTTTAACTAAGGGAATTATTTAGTCTTTCTGACATACTTGGGATTGGGCTCAGTGAACTAACCTGAAAAAACATTTATTTTTTGGTAGTTCAAGTCTCTCTAAAAGTAAAGTGGGCTAGTTATCAAATTGGGCCAGCTACAAAAACAAAATCAATGTACATTAGTAGAAAATTCAGCTGAGGATTAATGGAGCAAGTGACTTGAAAACGGTCAAGCCCAACTTTTTCCAAAATTTTAAGCCAAACCAAAGTGCAATATGTTTCTCCAGGTAACTATTTTATCCATTTATGTATCTGTCTATTAATTGCTTTCACTTACCCTGCTCAATTTTTGTCTGAATAGCATTTTTTGGTAGAATTTAGCTGCTTAGTTGGTTAGTTGATATTTGTCACATAATGTATACAGTAGGATGGTTAGAAATAGAATAACACCATTATAAATCTCCTATACATGAGAAAAACTACATGACACATCAAATTAGATATAATGAAGTTGTAATGTAACCATTTCTCTTAATTATGGGGTCTTCAAACCAATGTTAAACATACACAAGTAAGTTAAACTGAAATCAAACAATCTTAGAAGTAACCAATGTTATAACAATTAACAGGATATTTCATTACCCAAAAAAAAAAACCATAAAGAACAGCAACCAGAATACTAAACATAGACATTCAACAAAGTTCAACAATACATTTAGTCAGAGTAGATTCAAATGTGAATTATTTCTAAACGGGAAACATCCCTTCAAAATACTTGAGTGTAGACCTAACTGTTATCGGGTGTGGCATTCTTGGGTCTCGCCATGCTCTCCTCACCAATAGATTTCTAGTGCCATGTTCAATGTCATATTCTGTCAACACAAGCTCTCTGTACCTGGAATTGACGAGTAACTCTCTTTCCTTTTAATTGTTAACCAACAGAATTAAGTTATCATCCACGAATAGTATTGGATTTTCTCTGATGCTTCGACTCCTAAACCTGTAGTATTGCTCTAATATTTTGTTTCCACCGGCGTCCTCATTCAAGTGCCAAATTGATGCGACATAACCAAATTCATTGTGTGTATGAGCAAGGAGTGCAAGTTTGTCGTTGTGGGTTAGTAAATTGTGAATGGTATATATTGCACCTACTAGAATAGATACCTCGCTAAAAGATTCATCTTCGACACTGTAAAATAAAATAGACTTGGGTGTAGCATAACTATCTCCTGTACCAGTAATCCAACAAACATGACCATTATGAAAAACAGAGTTAGGGTCAATTTTTTCGACACCAGGGAGACAATTAACACAGTGAAACCATGTAGAACGCCTTGAACAATATCTAGAGAAAAAAAAGTAGGCATCAGCTATGTCCCTTTTGCACATATGTATGATGTTGTATGCATCTGTGTTTGGGAAATATCAGAAACCATATACTGGAAAATATAATATACCGTGATCCCTGTGGGGTCGGAAATTTCTCTAGAGCGTTGTGTTGTTGGATTCGATACCAGAAGTTTTGTGTCGTCTTGGTCACGGGAGAACTTGAAACATATGTTCCTGTTTGATACTCCTACAATACGAAACCACCCATGGATGCCAACTCCGAAAGGTTGCTGAACATGCACTTGTTCTCCTGAAGCAACATTAACAGTAGTGAGTATCCAACATGAAACAAGACATGTTGATCTAACACATTCTGCCTTCGCATGTGTTGTATGCATGTCTCTGGTTGGTGTAGGCGTCTGAGCCAGAATTTATTCAAGCACATACATCTCCCTACAACTTTGGCACTGCTTCACAAGAAGATTTCTTACAGCAGTTCATCCGGAATAACCGGTAACGGAACATAAATTAGTTGTAATTCACTCATTTTTCTCGAGGCACGTTTGGTAGTCTTGGCTTTTGGTAGGTTAATGTTTGATGTAGGAAATGTGCTTGAAGTCTCTGGTTGGCTTATAAGGAATGAACTTAAATTTCTCTAACTAATTAATTGTGTGAGATGTTGCATCCAATCAAAATTGATATGGCAGAATAATGTGTTACCGGTGTTATTGTTACCAGTTTACCATAAAAATTAAAATTGTCTCGTCTACCAAACTTTTTCTTGCCTATGCTAGCAAATATAAATTCTCTGGGAGTTCCAACATTCTTGTTTAAATTTTCTCTGATTTTTTCTTTATTTAATTTGAAATTAAAAGCTGCCTCCAATTTTGCCTTGTACAATGGAAATGTGTGCTAACCTAATCCATGGGTCCTGCATGTGTATTTACGTTATCTTGCTAAGTGAGTCACTAATCGTTTATGCTTATCAACTTGAATTCCTATGTTTTTCCCCTAATCAGTTATCACACAATTATAACCCGTCATCCAAAAGAACACCATGTCACTACTCATTTCTGCAGATTCTGTTTATTGTATAAAAAAAGTTTGCATTCCCTAATTAGGATGTTACCACTGCAACACCCTCATCCATGTAGCCACACAAAATACCTTCTTGCACATGAAAAACCTTTTGTTAATAAAACCAAAACCACTAGAATGCGGATTATATATGACCCATATATACATTAACAAAACCACAATTTCCAACACGATAATTTACATTAACATAACCAAAGTTAAAAGACACAATACTAATCCAATATGTTCACAAAACTAAATATGTACATATATTTGTTCACAAATGGCCACCGAAACATTCTTACAAAACATAAGTGCATCATATATTAATACGAAACACAAATAACTTAATACTGTTCTGCCCTATGATGATGGTCTTCACTGATTCACAGACGACTTGGAAGAGTCATACGAGGAATTTCTTCGGTACCTCCTACTAGGTCCTGCCACTGCCCCTCCCCCCCTGTTGATGGAGGTTGATCCTGTAATAATTTCGGAAAAATTATTCTACATGAATGAATAGAAAAAAATTGTTAATTTAACTCGCTAAGTACATGAATTATTGTTACCTTGACTCCTGAGAACGTGGTGGTGAACCTTGTTGCCTTCGACACTGCAAACGTAATAACCGATCGATCTCGAACATACTCAGCTGTGCTTCCTTATTGAAGTGTGCCTTGCATCGGTCTGCCAACCACTGTATGATTTGGTCAGACAACCCGTTGGGCGCATATATCTGGTCAACCGCTCTAGGCTTTTACTCCTTATGAGTATTGTCCCATGCAAGCATGTAGAAGATACCCCAACCAACGTAACTCAGTTCCAAAATAAGCAGTGGAGATGGTCGATAGAGAGATCTTATCCTCCCTATGTCCGATCCTTTAATCCAGTAGTTATCACCCTCTCTCTTTGGGTAGATATGGAGGCAGTTGTCTTGACGGTCTATGAAGTAGAGATCAGTGGTTGTGAAGAAAGAGAAGTGCCTTACAATGTGCGGTGGAAACTGGATATCTTTCTATAGTAAGAAAAACAAACTAACATGTTAGACACATGTTGAAACATTGGTTTCAGAAAAGAAAAAGAAGAAACATATGTGGCGTAGGGCATAAACTTACATCTGTTGTGAATAGGTTTAACATGAAAGTCTGGTCAGGGAATCTCCGTACGTTCCTAAATGCATTAACGTAACTAGCCAAACGGAAGCAAAACATGAAAGTTCATCAATCTTAAAATGAACAAACCATGAAAGACAGAGGGTAAGGTGTGTGGAAAAATACTTGATCAAAGTAAATAACACTTAGATGCTTACTAGAATTCTGGCTCCTTATTTGTTTGCTAAATGTAGTGACCAGTTGCTGCAGTTGCTCAAGGGATAGGCGACGAGAGTGAATTAGAAGAAGGTGTAAATTGTAAACACTATCAAGTGATGTTGGGAGGGAGTCATGTTTAACTTTTAATGAGGATAGACCCAAACGTCGTGCTGGTTGCATTGGAAGTCGAAGGGATATCTCAAAGCCACCCATTACTAATCAAACCGTTTCGAAAATTTAAATTGATTAATAAAACCGATAATAAACTCTCTTTCGTTGGTAATCGTTTGGTTTCGAAAAGGTAAATGAAGTTTAATAACCCTTACTTGGTATGACTTACTAAATATAACATACACAACAAAAAACATTATAAGAAGTATAATCTTGTGTTTGTCGTTAGGTAATCTATTCAAATCACTTTTAGTTAATTGCTTTATAAAATATGGAAATATTTCAACCGATTCTCTCTTTTACATAACAACATTCGGTATTCCATTTTTAGACACAAATATTTTAATGGACTAAAAAAATCCTACTAATGTATTCCATTATCAAAATCCTACTTAATAAATTTTTTTGTTTTTTAGAGCAGGTTCGGGCCGATTGGTTCGATGTGTTATGACCCTATAGTAGTTTTTTCTCAATCAATAAGCGCAACAGAAAACCTAAATCGAAAACTAAATTACTGCAAATAACATAATCTTAATAACTTATTGCAAGCATTAAAGTATCAAAAGTATAAGCAATCAACACAATTATTTAAAGGGCATAGGTATAAATAACTCAGAGCATATTTCCTTTCCCGTTAACCAATCACTCTTCCTTTTTAGATATTTCATTGTAGTATGTCTTTGCTGCCTCAAGGTGTTCCTGCGATTTCAAATTGAACAGATTCATGACCAGATCAATAGCCAGCCGCAACCTTGTGCTATCATTTACCTAAGTTCAAAAAAGTTTGATGTAAGCATACGTAACATTAACATTTGTAAGGAGTATACGAAACCATGAAAGGAACTTTATAATTACATTTATAATGTTCATCCCTCCATTGGCACTCCCTCATCTAGGTGGTCACCCAAACTCCACAATCATTCCATGCATATTAAAAACTGTTTGTTATAATCTATAACCGCGTTAATTTCTTAGGGTACAGGATCATAGCAGATGGAATATGACTATAAAGAATATAATGATCTTTAACCAAGGCTGGAAGGAAAAGCAGTGTATAGCACAATAACAACATCAATATCTAGGCGGCTTCCTTAAGTTGTGCCAAAGAAAAAATTTTCATCACATGTTAACAGAATCATTGATGTCTGGTCAGTAATTTAGAAATCAACTAGTAACAAAAATTTTTTTGGTTTCTTACGAGTCATCCATTTGCTCGCCAATCCCTGCAGGGTGTATTATAGGATAATCCAAAATTACCGGTCTGTGTGTTGTCTGGTGAGCATAGAAGGCCGAGTCATCAAGCATCTTCTCAATAAATAATGCCTATAATCATAGTAAAATTTATTTCATGTGTCAAGCCTACTGCGTGTTCAAGTAATTTAGAATTGTTATTTCTTGTCGTTAGAAATTTTAAAGCATTACCATTAGCTTGGCACAACGACGGCGCCTGGTTCTGCTCGAGATGCATGGCTTAGAATCTAGTAATATCATGTGTCTTTTTTTCAATGTCAATTACAAGCAGGTACCGGTGCATGTTATCCTCATTCATTGGAATGAAAATCTAACATTAATACACACATAAGTTATATTGGAAAAAGCATTTTGTACTGACAGTAACATATAATGTGATCTGTAAAGTAGAAACTTACCTTGCATAAGGTTTCAAACTCTCCCATGTATTCCTCAGCGTAATAACGTTTCAAAGTCTTTAGCGAGTGAGTCCAATTAAGGGCAAATTGCTGAAATTTGAGTTTACGGGCACATGTATAAGACCAATGGAAACCATGTCATGGACAATATGTTAATGGTTTGCACTCACCGAAAATGTAGTGGGTAAAAACCACATGCAGGGAAACCTGGTGTCCTTGCGTGCATCAGACATGAGCATGCTTGATGTCAGGTTTATGATCTGGTTTATTGTTCGTTGTTTGACAGCCAATAAGAAAAAAATATAAACAGTTATTCCCTTAATACAACTACTTTGTGTGGTCGTAATTTCATTTACAAAATTAACTAACGGTAATGACGAAAAATCCATACCTCATCCACCAATAGTTTGTTTGGTAGTAGAGTATACATGACTCTCCTATTAGCGTGCCACAAGTTTGTCTGTGAGATTATCTTCGAATTCAATTCTTCATCTTCCAGATCTGAACCAAAGACGTAGGTGACGACTGAAACTTCGTCCTTGCACAATGCCATATCAGCTGAGGGACAGAACAAAACAGACGTCCACTGATATAATGATTAGTTACCCGTTAGTTAATAATACTTACTTAGAACAACAAATCTTTAACGATTCCTTAACAGAAGATAACCCACCGCAGGTATCTTTGCGAACTCCTTCCTTAGTGGCAACTTTCGGGCAGCCGGGTTGAAGTAGCTAACATACACAGCTTTGTCTACGCTATTTGGTATAATTGGTTATGTATCTGTCTTCTTTCCAGTACCATCATCACAGAACAAATTACGGCGAATAATATAATCAGCTGGCGTTGTTTGTTCACACTTCGGAGACATTAAACAACACTTTATATCTTTATGCGAAATTGAATCCGCAGCTTGATGAATGCTGAACATGTTGGATCTATTCTTTTTGGATGAATCTAGATTCCTCTCAAGAGTACCTGATGGCATACTAAATCCACTCATGATCACAGGTATTACTGTAGGGTTGAAGTTATCGGCCGGACCGTTCCGAAGATTAATCATTTGTGGCATTGTTCCAACAAAGGATAACACGTCTTGGTTTGGGAAGCAATCAGGTTTAAAAGTGTATTCATTGTCGTCGACATTTGCGTGACGACATCTTTTAGGGACCTTTCTAGGACGGTATTTTTACTGAAGTCCTTGCCAATTTCTTTACTGGCTCCACCATTAAAATTTACATGTAGTCGCTGGTCATACATGGTGCTTCCGCGGAGACTGTGAAAAACAAAACATAAAATATGTCGATATTGTATTCAGAATCGATTTAAAAGGACACTTACAATTTGTGGAAATACAATTTAATTCTAGCCTGGATGACAGTTCTATCGCTTTCTTATCGACGACTTTCCTTGAGATTTTTCTAGTTTGTTCTTTTTTGGGTTCGTCGTCTCCCTTTTCTATTTTTTGTGTTGAGCGTCGCTTCCCTCTGGCAGTCATTGGGTGTTTTAGTTGTTTAGATTTTTTTTTTAAAAAGACATGAAAAATATTGCAACATGTACAGTTAATGAGTTGCGCTCCACTACCGACCACAATTTCTTGAAAGAATAACAAACATGGTAGCTTGTCCCTACTATTCAAATGAGTTCTGACAGCAAATTGATATTTGGTAGTAGACCTCTAATATATGAAGCTGTTTACGTATTCAGTTTATATGCCTAACGTTTTGTCAAAAATTAATTTAATTTAAAACTATTTTCTGATTAGTAAAAGACAAGGGTCCATCGTTTGGACACAAAATTGAAGTTATTCAGATCAATGCATTAGTTGATTTACATTGTTGTAGTCAAAGCTAATAAAAATTTTCCAGTAACTGTGTATTATTTTCCTAAACCAATAGGTTACCTAAAGATTTAATTTTATTTTCGTAATGAATGCTTGTCTCCATGAAATTTAATCAATTAATTCTCATTATGTACGATACTCATTTAACAGAATTGTGTGTGTTGTTATCACTTATTATCACACACTCAGTCAAAGATTTATTTCACAACAAAGTTTAATGAGACAGCTAAATACTGCATCAACTTGAAAAGGTCAGTTTGAAAATTAAACACCTATTAGGTCAATAACTCGAGAAAAGAGTATCTTTTTTCCATTTCCTATGAGTTATATTCCCTTTCATTAATTATGTGTATTACATTACCTGTCTCCCACAGAAGTCTATGGTTTTTTCTTTGTGATGGACACTCTTCATCTAATTTATTGCCTAATGACTTTTTGCTTTCCACTTTTTTGCCATCACCTATAAAGTTATAGGAGAATGAAGTTTCCATCCCTTATCGCAAAACACTTCCTTCCCCAAATAAAAATAACGAAATTAAAAAATATAAACTATTAGATCATTAAACCCTAAACCATAAACACTAAATCATTAAGTGTGTGTTTGGATTGTGGTTTGTCAAACTGGAGTTTGAATAAAAGTGATTTTATAGATTTTATTTTGGGTAAAAGTAAGTTTGTGTCAACATGATTTATGTTTGGCAATTCTTTACCAAAATTGATTTTGATAAAATAAATATTGTTTGGATAATATTAGTTAAAAGCACTTTTAGATAAATAATTACTTAAAAGGACATGACATTAAATTATAATGTTATTTTTTAATACATGTTTAATTTTCTTTTTTATACTTTTTTCTTATATGTTTTTTATATAGTATATTTTTAATACTCATAGTACTCTTTTTTAGTATGTTATAATTTTTAACCATTATTATTATTTATGATTAATTTTTTTGTTTAATTTATCTTACCTAATTGGATCAATAAATTCTATTATAAAAAAGATAATAATAAATATAAAACACAAAAATTATAACTATAAAAATATACAATGTCAAATAAAAAAATTAATAAAAAATATAAATAATAAATAATAAATAACGAGTTCATATAGAGAGAAATAATAAGAATTTTATAAATAATGCAATAAATCCTAAACACTGAATCGTGAACACTAAACCCTGACATGCTAAAACCTAAACCTTAAACACTGAATCGTGAACGCTAAACCCTAAACCGTAAACTCGAAACCATAAATCATAAACCGTAAACCGTAGATCGTAAACCCTAAACTGTACACCCTATACCGTACAATCGTAACCCAAAACGAAATCCAAATAGTAAACCATAAACCATAAACACGAGACCGTAAACCCGAAACCACATATCATAAACTGGTAACACTAAACCATACACCCTAAAACCTAAATCTTAAACTGTAAACCGTAAATCCTAAACCTTAAACCATAAACCATTAACCCTCTACCCTAAACCATAAGCGATAATCCATAAACCCTAAACCGTAAACCATAGTCCATAAAACAGAAACCATTAACCCTAGACCCTAAGCCCTAAACCATAAACCAAAAATCATAAACCATAAACCAGAAACCGTTAACCATAAACCGATAACCGTAAACCCTGTCACGTAAAACCTTAACCCTGAATACTGAACCATGAACACTAAACTATAAATCGTAAATCGTAAACTCTACACACTGAACCAGAAATTGCATACGTTAAACCACATACCCTAAACTATAAATACTAAAGTGAAACCATAAATTATAAACCATAAATCGTAAATAATAAATCGGGAACCATAAACCTTAAAAACTAAACTGTAAACATAAAACCGTAAACCGTAAACTTTACGCACTGAACCAAAAACCACATACCTTAAACCACTTACCCTAAAATGTAAAACGTAAACCCTAAACCCTAACCCATAAACCACATACCCTAAACTGTAAATACTAAACCATACAGTCTGAAACCTAAATCCGGAAGTCTAAACTGTGAACCCTAAATCGTAAATCCTTAACCATAAACCGTTTACCCTAAACCCTAAGACGTAAACCATAAACCCTAAATCTTGAACCCTAAACCAGAAACCATTAACCCTAAACCATAGAATCGTAAAACCTAAACCCTAAACTGTAAATCGTAAACTATACACACTGAACCATAAATACTAGACCATACACCGTAAACCTTAAACCCTAAACCATAAATCGCTAAACCCTAAACCATAGGTACTAAACCATACACTCTAAAACCTAAGCACTGAACCGTGAACACTATACTGTAAAACGTAAACCCTATCACGTAAAACCTTAAACCTAAATGATGGACTGTGAACACTAAACTGTAAGCCGTAAACCCAAAACCATAAATTATAAACCATAAATCGTAAACAATAAATAGGGAACCGTAAACCCTAAAAACTAAACCGTAAACCGTAAACTCTACACAATGAACCGAAAATCGCATACCTTAAACAACTTACCCTAAACCGTAAATACTAGACCATACACCCTAAAACCTAAACCCTAAACTGTAAAACATAAACCCTAAACCCTAACCCATAAACCACATACCCTAAACCGTGAATACTAAACCATACAGTCTGAAACCTAAACCCTATCACGTAAACCGTTAACCCTAAACACTGTACCGTGAACAGTATACCGTCAACCGTAAACCCTATCACGTAAAAACTTAAACCTAAACATTGGACCATGAATAGTAAAACCGTAAACCATAAACCCGAACCCACAAATTATAAACCATATACCCTAAACACTAAACCGTAAACCAATAACCCTAAACCGATAACCCTAAAACTCAGTTTTTGTATAAAGTTGCTAAGCCTAAATAATTTGTTATGATTCATAAAATATGGCATTAGGGTTAATAGGTTTACTCAATTTAACTTCAATTTTTCCGTATTAGGTAAAGATAACTCATGTTCTATTAGAAGAAGAAACTCTAAATTGCACCTAGTGGTATCCATATACCACATAATTAAGGCCATTAATTAATATTTCAAGGTAGGTGAAGGTTAGTCTAGGACAACGAGCAACAACATGGTGCAATAAAGTAGAGACCATGCTGCATGCGTACAAGAAGGAGGCTTCGACTGGGTGGACTACGCACAAAAACTACAAACTATATCATTCCATATTCTGCCGCATAGAACATGGATACTAGAAGAAAGCCCGCAAGCATGGCAATTGATGTTTGGACATGTTCCATGGAATCGATCGAACTGCATTCAAGATGCTGACGTAAGTCCTTCAGCGTGACGTTACACAATCTTTGATTGTCATGGCCTTTCTACTGTCATTGAAGACCATGGGACTAAGCGGTATTCTGTAAAATACCACAAAAAAGAGAGATGGTTTATGAATAGTCTTGCTGAGGATTGTGTCATCTGTCTGCAATGCCTACTATCTCCTGTGTTATCAGGTGTTATGGAAAAAAATTGGAAACCCTCGGACAGGCGTTGAAAACTGAGGTCACCATATCTCAGGTTCATGGGATGGGATCCATTCTGCTACCGATAATTCCCGAAACCCTCTCAAATATTTGCTCTAGAATTCTAGGCGACCTCACCATGGATGATGTGTGGTTGGAGTATCAGAGAAATCCCGCAAGAGTATTGGGTTTCAACACACACGACAAGGGTAGCTCCGTTGCACCAGACGAATTGAGTAGACATGACACTGCTCGACGAATGCATATGCAATAAGGAGGAAGACAAACTCAGCAAGAAAAGGGAAAGCAAAAGTACGTCTGCAAGGAGCTGGACGACGAGGAGTGTCCAAAGACACTGACCGTATGCTTTGGTCGAGAGTCTATGCCCACTGCGGAAGCTATTGCTGATTTTTTTTCCAACTTGTTTGGTCAAATGGTTCATAAGGTGACATCATGCCTCGGAGGGACAAAGACTCAGGTGATTTTGCATTTGTTCTTTTCAATGACGCCTCAACCCCGCGTATTATCATGGGGGACAAACATGTTGTTCATCATAGAATACAAGGGATAAAAAGTTGGATCAGATGGTGGATAGGAACACATTTCCACTCTCTGGATTAATGTACAATACACGATGAACGTTAGTTTCATTTTTTTATTCATTTACACCAAAATTTGTTATTGTTAGTAGAGCTGATAATCACGTTGTGTGGAATTAAAACCCCATGCGATATACCACAAAAGCACCAATGGTCATTTATTTATCCAATTTAAAAATTCCATCGATCATTTCTTCCTGGTTTTGTCGTAAACTCGAAACAATTTGGTTTTTTTGTTGTTTGCGGTCATGAAGATTAAATTCAAATATAACGAACAAGTGACCAGTTATTAAGTTCATGTAGTTTGAAGTCTTTTATAAAGAGACTATGATGTAGTTGAAGTTGTTGGGAGAAATTTAGGGGACATACCAGTTTTTTTTTTTTTGGAACTATACACATTGAATAGCACCTTTTTAGTTTGACATTAAGAATTCAGGATGGTGTTTGTGCTTGTTTTTTATTTTTGTTTTTATTTTTTTCAAGGGCTCCAAAAAAAGTTTCGTCAATGTCTAACTTTACACAGTATGCCCAAAATATCAAATTTAAAACTAAACGGGCCAGTGACAATGTACCTGTTCGGAATTCAATATTTTATCAATCTACTAGTTTTCCTTTCTTTTTTTTATACCCTAAACCGGCAGGCCATTCCAATTAACACATAAGTAGATGAAGAAATGAAATAAACCCAACATTTATAAGGGTTACAATTTAACTTGTGTCGTTAATGTGTTCAAATTAATACAAACATTCACCAAATGTTTCTCAAAGCACATCATAAACTAAATAAAATACATTCATAAAAACATTAAACCATAATTACATTACGTAGGAACTTTTAAAGATCTGAAGGTGTCTGCTAGGATGATCCCTGGTTGACGGACGAGTCAGGGGAGGTAGTGGGTCGCTGCCGCTTACTAGGACCTGCGTCAGCCCCCACCTTGTTGCCGCTATTTCACACTGTAGTAAAGTTCAAAAATTTAGGCATAACAATTGGAATACTCTTAGTTGGGCTTCTTTGTTGAAGTATGCTCCGCACCGCGACGCTAGGCTACGTATGATATGTTCGGGCAACACCTTGGAGGCATAGAGTTCGTCAACGACACATGGAGGTTCCTCTTTTCGATTAATGTCCCTCATAATCATGTAGAAGACACCCTAAGCAACATACCTCAGTTCCACACTAAGCAAAGAAGATCATCTATACATGCATCATATCCTCCCTAAGTCAGCTGCCTTAATCCAGAACCTGTCACCGTCTCTCCTGGGCGTCATATGGAGGTAATTGTCTTGAGTGTCTATTAAATAAATATCCGTGGTAGTGTACCAGTTGAATAGACACACGATATGAGGTGGGAATTCGATATCATCCTGTGGTAAAACAACACAAAACCATGACACGTTAATGTTCGAAAGTTATTTGAATAGAAGCATATCAATGAACCAAGGAACAATTGTGCATTAACTTACATCTATTGTGAAAAGGCCAAAGACATAATACTGGTTGTATGATTGTTGTATGTTCCTCAATGTATTAACATACCTAACCAACAGGAAGAAACAAAAACTAATGAACTACACGAGATTGAAAGCTAAAAAAGAATTGATTTATAACCTATGCATACGTGACTCATTATTTACTGTCGCACACAAACTTGAACTCATTATGCATTCAGATTTGTAACTGTGCCCCGTTTAATGTTTTACAGATACAGCATCGTCGAGATCAAAGGTGATAGAAGAAGGAGATGCTTAGCAGAATGCAGGTTCTATGGTTGTTTGATCATGCCGAAGCTGGATGCGGTTGTTAGTCGAGGGATAGGCCACGGGAGTGATGCAGAGGAAGGTGTATAGTAGATTGATTAATGGGTGTTACTTGTTTTTTTTTCTTTTTTGTTCTGTTAGTTGAGAATTTATGAAACTTTTAATGAGAATTAATCCAAAACGTCGAATCGGTGGTATTGGAAGTAGAGGAGATATTATTAGGAAATTCTTTGGTTATCCTATTTTTTGGAAAACGTAAATGGATTATAGTCCCCTTTAATTGATTATCAATATTTTTTAGGAATGTTTCGTTTATAAAAGGAAAAATATGCATAGGTAATGAATACAACATCAGATCAGATGAATAATGAAATGTAGTAGCAAAAAAGTATTTACAGGAGTACATGATAAACATTTTTTTAGTCGAATTTTTCTGTTACATTTAAAATTGGTGTCATTAGTTGTTTTATGTGTGACAGTGTTACATTAAAAAGGACCTACACAAAGAAGATTGGAATATTTTAATAAATCTCAATTATTTTGAAAATTGTTATCCTAAACACTGAATTTTTCTAATGCATTTATACATTGTTTATGAAATAAATTTTATAAATTATTTATTTTTAAAACAAAATTGAATCGCAAAGTAATTTATTTGTTATATTCTTTATACTAGTTATATATCAAGAAACCCAGTAATCAAATGAATTCAAAATTTTAATTTAAGTCATAAAGATGTGTTTCATTTGGGAATATTGTTTTCTAGCATTAATTTGGTTAATAACAAACATTAAAGAATTTAATTTTTCAAGGAAATTAAATTTTTTTGACGTTTTTATAATGTATAAGCATTGATGAAGCGGGATTTACAGGGAGTTAGGATTGGGATAGAACGGATGATGTTAATTGTTGAAGAGTACAAATAAAAAACACCACGTTTTAAAATTTAATTTCAAATTTCAATTTTTTTAAAACTCAAAGGCTTGCTACCTAAGTAGCCGACTTCAGTATCCATCTTCTTTCAAAAGAAACTCCTCCTTGTAACCATAACCAACACACCTTGCAGCTGAAAATCGACTCCAAGAGCTTCAATCCCGCGAAAACGCTGACGAAGGTATACCTCTATGCTAACTCATTTCCTGATAGCGATCAGTAGTTATCATCATCTTCACGCAATGTCCATCTAATAAAAATTTAATGATAGTAAAATCAAGAAAAACAACTTAAGATTCATGAAAGAAACCAATGAACGATTTGGGTTTCACATTTGTTCATCTCCAAAGGAATTTTCGTATTTAGGTTTGCTTATGGTTGTTCTGTTAATGATTCAACAGTTCACGACATTTACCTATTTCATGAAACGGAAGTTGCACTATTTGTGAAAAAATTCAACCACTTTTTTCCCAATAACAAAAAGATGCATGTCTATAGATTTTAAATCATAAGTTTCACTTGTATGTGGTTTTTTTCATGAACTCTGATTTGATTCGAGTGTCGCCCTGAACTCTGTTTTGCAGTTGCCATAGATGACGTCTTCTAAGGACAAGGGTAAGAGATAGGAAACTATCGATCAGGGTAGCATGCAGAACTACAAATTGAAGTATTTAAAGCCAGTAATAAGGCCATCAATGTTCAAACTGGTAAATCACCTCCCTTAATTACAAACTTTCGATTTCAAACATTATATGATGCTATCGATGTTTTGACCGAACTTGACTTCTGTGTAATAGTCGATACCGATAACTCCGGATGAGCTCCCAAATCGTACCCTGTTTTTGGACCTGGTTGTCCCTGATGGAAGGAACGACCGTTTTCGGTGATTTTGGTCACCAACTCAAAATGGAAAAATTGCCTTGACGCATGGCTGGCAGGAGTTCTACAAGAGGTACCAAATCAATCTGGACTTCATGCTCTATTTCAAGCACAAAGGAAACTCTAATTTCCAAGTCCGGATTTTCAATTTTGGTGGCATTGAGAATTCATACCAACTCTGTCATCCGGAAGATCCGCCATATGAAAGGAATGATATCTTCCAATCTGCAAAGTGTATCAACAACCCTCCTTTAGCCAGGGCTAAAGCCGTTGCCGCTAAGGTATCTACCAAGTGGCCCTTTTTTGTGATTGAACTCACTGCTCGCATGATGTCGTCTCGATTGTTGGTAAGCATATACTTCTTGCAACCTATTGTTTAAAATATTGTTTCCTGAAGTTGCATTACACGAACTGATACTTACTAAATTATCTTGTGTTAACATCAGCCCAATCTCCCGCATCTTAGTCACTTCACTTCTCAGAGGCACCCTATCCTTCTTACACACGGCCACATAGAGGTTGAAGCTACATACACAAGGTACAGTGGAAAAAGAGACGGTAGCTTCAGCGTTATTTCTGGAAGATGGAAAAATTTTGCTTCTTTGTGAAACTTCAAGCCAGGTGGTGTGGGGATCTTCGAGGTCATATCCACTGATCCGATCACAATCATCCAGGTTCGTTGCAGATAGGATGCCTCAGGAAGAGGAGCATAAGGCATTATGCACCTGTGTTTGACATATATGTCCATGTATGATGCTAAAACTGTCAGCATAGTTTTAGGAAGTATGAAACTCATGTCTCTTTTTGTTGCTTGTTGTTAAGTTAATTTTGGTATGTCATGTATTTGAAAACAAATTTGGCTATTACACCAGCCATGGAATACTTAATCGGCGTCGCAGCCACCAGTGATGAAGGTTTTCCTATGGTTATAATTGGCATTAAAATTTTAAGTTACTGGGAATTTTTCTCTTTTTTAAGAAACTATGGCAGAATAGCTTTATTCCTTAGGGGAACAACCAGGCTTCGTTAGAGAAATATTTTTCTTATTTTTTTGGAGTTTGGTTACATGAGAATTTTTTTTATGTATTTGCACATAGGTTAAAAATATAACCCAGCCCAATCAATAAGAAATAAAACCGAACCGCAAGTATTTCTTAATTTATTTTTTTATTAATGACTCAAGGTTTGGGTACTTTATTGTATTTGGGCTTATATATCTTCAGGGTTGAATGTATGATGTGGTGCAGGTTTTTTTGTTTTCTTAGCTCAGTAAATGTTAAATAAAAAGGGTGACTCGAGAAGGCTGCAGACACCAGATATGTTTGAAGGAAACCCTAACCATATTTCATCAGAGGCAGATCCATTATCATCAACAAAGTCGCTCGCCTCATATTTTTAGATCATCATCCTAAGTCGTCTGCCCTATCATGTTAGTGGTGGTGAGTACCTTTCGAGCGTTCAAATACGTCTCTTCATCGTAAGTACTCATTCGTATCCTCTTAGATTAAGATGTGTGACTTTGTACATTATTCATCATAAGGAATTGTATGTTTCGTGTTTGATTTATTTTTTTATTCATTTTGAATTCAGATGGACAGCGGTTGAAACCAGGGTAACACGACGAAGAAGGTTTTGGCCACCGGGAAAAAAATTGATGAAAACCCTAATACCCAAACGCAACAGGATTAGTGCCAGTTTGGTGGATCCCTTTTTTGCCTAGCACACGATCGGTTGTTCCTCCTAATGTGTCCGCCATAACTTACACGTTTTAGGTATGTGAATATGTGAAATGTTGAGTTGAAACACGGTGTTTGTCGTTGTGATTTTTTGCTTCATTGATTGTGCAATTAGGTTGGTACTTAGGTCAAAGATCAGGCCACCGGCTGTCCGGAAACACCTACGGATAAGGTGCATGTGAACAATAGGGTTAGATAAATTAGCATTCTGTTACCAGTGCGCGGAGTTGTATTCCTTCCACCCACTCCTGCTGAATCTGTACGTACTATTATACTTAGCTTTGTGTATGCCATTAGAAAATAAGATGTTAAAATTTTGTCTGGAGAAAACCAAATAATAGGGCTTTTGTTGTTTTTTCTTTTGGGTCATTTGAAAGATTAATGTACTGGGTGTTGTCGTCTACAATAAAAAGCATGAAAATTTTTTTCCTAAATAGTGGAACATACAATTAAGTTCGATATCATTGGGGTTACCTATCGGGAATGAAATAAACGCAAAAGAGAGCAAGAAAGTAGATGTTACCGTTTGTTTGAATGTAGGTTTGGTACAGAGTTCTCAAGTTATAGGGATTAAAGTATGGGTATTTTGTAGTATGTACGTGTAACGGTAAATCCTAGTTTAAATTCATTGTGATCCATTCGGGTGAATCAGAGATTGATATTTCGAGTTTGAGAACTTTCCATGAAGATCACCGCTGTGTGGGAAATGATTTTCCAATTCGGACGGTGGTGATCATTATGAAAATTTCTCAAACTTGAATAATCAATCTCTGAGGTACTCGTACGAATCACCATGAATTTGAATTTGTATTAACTGTTATGCTTAAAAACCACAAAATATTGATGCTTTAATCCTTGCAACTCATGAATTCTGTGCCAACCTTCATTCAACCAAACACTGTTATCTTCTTTCATGCTCCATTTCGCTTTTATTTTATCTCCGGTTGGTAGCTCCAACGATATAGAATTTAAAAGTTGTCTATAACCTTTGTTACAAATTACATTTTAGCAACTGAGCAGGAAAAAAATTCCCAAACCTATAATGCAAAAGTATTCTCTTGAGAAAATATTATCGTTTTCAGTAAGAACCGAAATGCATCATACATCACAAATGCTGCTCCTGACGTATTTGTTATACAGCTAGTAGCTGAATAGTAATTTACACGGGAAAAAGTTGAAAATTATTCTAACACATTCTCAACTCCGCTCACGAGGAGGAGCCGGAGTTGGAAGTACCCATTCTGTATGTTAGATTGATATTGACTGAAACCAAGATAACACACAGGAGCTTATCTGATGTTGTTGACGGGCATCCTTAGTTGATGCTGCAACACCTTCTCACAAATTGGTTAGTATCGGAATAATAAATTTTTTGTATATAGTTGATATCCAAATAAATAATTGTCGGGGTTTCAAAATCGATAAAAAGCTTTTTAGACAAAGGAATTTTCAATCGTCGTGTATGGGATAAACGTAAAATGGGGGAAGGAGGGAGATGGTAGTGTTTGGGTGTGTGAATGCTGGTACAGAGTTGTGTAGTTATTAGAATTAAAGCTTGGGTATTTCGTGGTTTTTGAATATAAAGGTGAATCTAAATTTAGGATTCTAGTGAGGCGTTCGAGTGAATCGGAGATTGAATATTCGAGGTTGACAAATTTCCATGGTGACGATCATCACCATGTGGGAAATAATTTTCCGATTCATATGGGGTGAGCATTACGGAAACTTCTCAAACTTGAGTATTCAATCTCCGAAGCACTCAAACGGATCACCATGAACTTAAATTTAGATTCTTCTTTGTATTTAAGAATCACAAAGTACACATGCTTTAATTCTAATAACTCTAAAACTCCGTTTCGGAGTGTATTCAACCAAATACTATCATCTTCTTTCTTGCTCCATTTTACATTCATTCCATCCCCAGCTAGAACCTCCAAAGCCATCGGTTTTGATAGCCCTTTCCATTTTCTTTATAAGAGAATACAATAAGAAAGAATGAAGTGGGCAAAATCGACTGAAACAATTAATAACACTTACGGATACATGAAAGAGCTTGTTGTTGTAGTGTCCTTGTTAATTCACTATATTTGTTGCTTCTATAATTGCTTAACGAGCTTCATATGCTTAACATAAATTATAACACCTTTTATTTTTTTTGCAAGAGGCGATTGTGGGTTTTGGGTGACGACATGGATGAGTTGCATGTTCAAATGGCTGGATGACTCATGTAATTATAAACTTGCAGTCTTGCTTTCGTGAACTGTGTTTACAATATACTTTTGTTACAATGATTTTTTTAATTTTTAATATCAGGTAATAATACTCTATAATGTTACGGATGCCAGATGAACACATCATGGAAACGATCAACCAGAAATCCCAGGAAGTACTGCATGACTCAAAGTCATGATGTAGTCAAATAGCTGAAAAGAGAGAAAGATTGGCTAATGTTAAAGGAAATGTCCCTTGGGTTTCAGTTGATCTATTGGCTTCACATAAATTGTAACTAGTTTTACGGTATATGTAGAAAAAATTCTGTCAGTATCTAAGATCAACATCTTCAAACTGGATTTGTTCTTAATACTTGAAACTATGATATGATCAAATATAAATGTGTTTATGTTTATATTTTTGCCTAATATAACAGATTCATGACACATAACTAATCAGCTAAAACGAAATAAGAAATACTCGCTAGAATTTGAAACTGCTTTCATACACAGGGCGACAAATCTTTTCCAAAAAATTTGGGATCACGATTGGAAAGTCAAAATAACAAAAGAGATTTACACCCTCAAACTAACAAAAGAGATTTACACTGTTTGAAGTACCAGATAACCATCAACGAACAATTCAACCCTCGAGACTACGAAGTTAACTATTCAATCTAATCATTTGATTGGTAAATCAAATGCACTAAGTAGGAAAAAAATCCATTAACACAATTCTAATTGATCCACTGTATTGCATAATCACAATGGTACGAACTCCTTAACCCAAATACAACCACAATTAACTGCAACTAAAATACAGCAATGTAAGCAAAACACATACATATTATTGAACATAATTTTCATCCTAATGGACATAATACACTGTTGTCTGGTACACCGTGCTCCGTTCACAGTTAACTTAAATTACTACAAATTAAAACTCCTCAATACCAACCAATGGCAAATACATTGCGGTTAGTTAATTAGGATAAATCATGCTTATAAAACCAAATATTTGCATTGCACTAAATTCTGAAGACTAAATCTTCCAATTGGTCAACGTATCTTATGCATCGACGTGAACAATGCCATGTACGATCCTTGTTTGTTTCCACATGGCATTGACGACGGTAACAGATCTCAGACATCGTTTTGCACATGTGGTGTGTCACATTTTTCATCCATGACATCATTATCACATTCATAGTTTGTGAATGAGTGTCCTTTGTCCTGCTGTGAGTCCTTCACCTGGTGATGACATCATTATCGCGAAATACAAACCATAATCATGCATAAAAGCATAATGGTCATTCATCGCAAAGTGGTTAAAAGGAGTTTAACGCAACGCACCTGTTTTAAGGAGTAGAAGTTTTTGTTGAAAAATCCATTCATGGAGACGATGTCAATGGATTCACTACTTTCATGGAGGTTCCGCTGTTTTATATATGTTTTTTTTTAAACAAGAAGAAGGAGATCTTCATTAATTTACCCAGTTCAAGTGACAGAAATTAGAGGTTTAGATTCACAAAAATTACCTCATCAAATGTGTTGTTGTTACCCTTCCGATTCCTCATACCCGTCGCCGTCAATTTCCTTGATCCACCCTTTTTAAAAGGTTGCGCAAACAGAGGAATACATTCACATCGTTTAATGCTTTTGAAAGGGACACCCACCGAAGAAGATTTCCCCAGCATCAGCTTAGTTAGAATAAACAAATCGTACCTTGGTCTTATGTCCTAAATGGTCTTCGGACTTAACTGAAAACGACCTCGAAGAATTAGCAAACCTTTCTGGACTAAAACCTGAGTCCTTGGCTGATGCATTGCCATCTGATCACTCGCAAGGGTTACCTTGCACACTATGCTGCATCAGATCTGGACAGCGCTTGTAGTAATGACCGTACTTATGGCAATTAGAGCATGCTCTCTTCTTCTTCCAAGAAGACCTCTTGCAAGGGGCTCCTTTGCTTTTGACAACAAAGGGATCGTTGATGCCTTCCTCGTTAACATTAGGAGTTGACTTGCCTTGTTTGCGTGACTGCAAGCGGATAACTAACTTCACAAGTTCAGACTGGACTTCGTCAAATTCTGCAAGGTCCTTGCAAGCAATATCACACAGCTTGTTGCAATTCGATGCCAATGCACCAACTCGAAACTTTAAGACCCTTTCGACATCATCATTCACAGGCATTTCTGTGCTAATAAATTCGTTCTTTGCATTCTTTGTCCACCTTTTGTAGATCAATGAATCTAGGGGTGTCCATGGATCGGATCCGATCCGCATATCCGCGGTGTTTATCCGAATCCGATCCGAAAATTGCGGATATAGATCCGATCCGCAAGGCTTTCGGATCCGATCGGATCGGATCCACACACTAATCGGATCGGATTGCGGATTTTATGTTGGTATCCGCATATCCGATCCGCATATCCGCGTATCCGCAAAAATAAAGAAATAAATAAGTAAAATATTCTTTTTATGTTTTATTTTAACTAATAATTATCATATATGTTAAATTATTTTAATTTATTATTCAAGAAAAGTATGTTTTATATTATTTTAAGAGTAAACATATTTAAAAGAATAGAAAAAATAAATTTTATTGATATTTTTTTAATAAAAATAAGCTTTTAAAAATATTTTTGTGTTTTGCGGATATATCCGATATCCGATATCCGATCCGATCCGCAAATGTGTGGATCGGATCGGATCGGATCCAACCTTAAAAACTGCGGATATTGGATCCGATCCGATCCGATGATTGTAGTGCGAATCGGATCGGAATTTTGGCCATATCCGATCCGATCCGATCCGCAGACACCCCTAAATGAATCTGGAAACTCAAGGATGTTTTCGAACTTCATGGCACAGAAAACATGACTACAGGGAATACCACGTGATTCAAATAGCTTGCACAAGCACGAGAACAGATTCATACTTCTATCGACTTCCACCCGTTGATCTTTGGCTGGGTCTCCGAGAGCAGTCACACTGAACTCTACCTTGTCCAAGGTTGTGCTTAGTACCTTGATATTCAAAGCCCCTGCCCTCTGAATCTCATTACGAATTTCCTTGAAAATGTTTCGAGTAAAATAACATGATGCAGATCTTTCATATACCTTCAACGAGGTAATCATCACTGACTCAGAGCACTGAGACTTAAAGTCAGCTATTAATTCATTGTTTCTATACTCTTTTAAGGCCCTATCCAGGTTATGCATGAAGTCAATGAGGGTGTTCTTGCGATTAACATAAAATCTGATGAGAGAATTTATACCTTCACACTGTGACGTCGTCCTTATGTAACCGAAAAACTTATCCCGCAGGAAACAATGGGACCACATCGCACGAGTTTCGTACGTCTTTTCCATCCAGGTACTCCCAACAAGGTTGTGCTTATCCAAAATGGCTGCCCATCTCCGATCAAAGTCTCTGTGGTCGTTGTTGTCGTATATAAGACCCTTAAAATCGCGTAGGAAATTAGGATTCTTTATATTTTCACATGCATTTTTCTGAAGATGCCATCCGCATAACCGATGGGTCGCATCAGGAAGAACATTCTTGATTGCATCTCGCATGGCAAGGTCTCCTTCAGTTATTACTGCTTTAGAACTTTTCCCACCCATAGCTTCAACAAACGTTTCCAACAACCACTTATACGTCTCTGTGGTTTCGTCGGATAGTAGGTCGAAGCCGAAGATAACAGTCTTCCCATGATGATTGCATCCGGAGAAAATAACCAAAGGTTTGTTGTATTTATTCTTCTTGTACGTTGAATCAAAGGCAACAATATCTCCAAAGCAGTGATAGTCAACAATTGACTGGCCATCTGCCCAAAATTTATGCTCGAGCTTTTTGTCACTAGTGAACGTATACTTCCCAAAGAACAGCGGATCGTTGTTTGACTTGCCAATCAAATAGTTTATTGCCGCATTGGCATCCCCGTTTTTTACTTTTGACCGACGATAACGATCAATATGGTTGTACAAATATTTGTGTGTGAAGCCAGCATGATGATATCCACCCTTCTGGAACGCAATATATCCCATAATATGGCACGTCTTGACACCAAAATTATGAAGATTTTCTACTTGGACTTTATCAGTAATAGTGAGACGACGATTGGCCGGAACCAGATGCGCAAATTGGGGGCCGTCAGATCGTGGTTGTGAGATTCCACAAACCATGATACCTTCCATCTACCGCAGCCGTAGTCAAGCTTTACCCTAAGCCGAGCTGGACACTTGGTTCGCGTTAGTGACCTTACCTCCCTTGATCTATCATCCAAATCAAGATACCTCATATTCTTCCAGCCCTCCTTATTGCAAACAAGTTGCCTGCTAATGATTATAACTTGATTATCCCTAACTACGTCGTCCTTCCTCATTACAAATCCATGCCAACAAGCATAAGCGTTATAAAATTGGCAAGCCTCATCCTCTATCCTAAACTCCAGGTTCCAAATATCGTCCACCATTAAATCTGCTATTCTTTTTACACCACAATCTTGTTCACTCTTGCTAGTAGAATCCAGCGAATCCACATAATCGTCTTCAACATCATCTTCTGCATTTGGTTGATAATCGAAATCATCACCCAAATCATTATCAGAATCATTCTTAACATCATCCTCATTTCTGGACATAATTTTACCCCTGCCAAAATCCAAGCGGGTGACAAAAAATGTGAATAAACAGAACCAATGGTAGCAACTACAGGAAGCTAACCTAAGCTGCATGTAAAATTACCCGAACCAAACCCAACTAAACTAACCCAATTGTTTACGACCCCAGTATAACGTTTTAATTTCAATGCCCCAAACCTAGCCACAGCATAGAACTGGATAATTTTACTTAATTTCCAAATTCCAGAATAGCAACCCAACACCCTAAACAGAGAACCATGGAAAAGGCATAGACTATCATCAAAATTAAACTAATCTGGATTAACACAAAAACTTAATCGGACATACCTTGATGACAACCAAAGGTTGAACTTGAACGGATAAAAAATAAACTCCCAGAGAGAAGTGACCTTACCTAATTCGCCGTACCAAATTAGAAGGCAGCTGAAAAATGGGGATGGTAAACCAGCTTCCACCAACCACAGTTTCGTCACAAGCAGAAGTTCAGCTACAAATTTCTCTACTGGAGCCACATCAGGTTAGCATTCGCCCTCTCCTCAATTGACGTCGATGCCTAGCCGACGGAACCAGAGTACCAGTTCTGGCTCCTGTTACTTGAAGGAGATCATGCTTGCTAAATGGATGCTGGGTTGATTAATCTGTGGTATAACATACAACGAAGGCGAAAAAATGAAACAGGGTTGGGTAGTGGGTACTATGGATGCAATTCATTTTCCTATTTCACAGACATGCATGTTCAATTTCAAGAAGAGATGGAGGGTATTTAAAAAAAATTAGAGATTAGAAATTATAATTGCAAATGTTCCCCAATACATTATACAGTATGTATATACATTAGCTAATGTAGTATGTTTATGTTATAGGTTCATTAAAAGCTTTTACTGTAACCAATGATTCAATTAAATGAAGCTTTGAAAACTTTTTTTGATTAATGGCTGTGATGATGACATCTAAGCAAGGGTAAATTACCCTTAAAATTGGCTTGGGTTTGGAAGAAATCATCGTCTACTTTTCTTATGATTTTAGAATGATACTAATATTAAAAATTTAATAAGTCTAACCTGTTTCAAAAGCTAATTTAAAGAATAAATATTGTCTCATATTTATAAAGATTATTAGGCTTTTAAATTTATATCAAATGAGAATTGATGACTAAAAAATAATTATACAATCTAATTATAATAAATCAGGAGAGAACTCATTTATACTAGATGTAAATTTTGTAGACTTATATTATATCTCTAAAGATGATGAATTTCTCATTGATATAATTGATGAATTCTAACATTCCACTGATGTATAATTTAATCTAACAAACTTTTTGTAATATTATTTAAAATTTATTTGATTTATATAATCATAATCCTTTATTTATAATTTTAAAAATAAAATATTAGTGTTAGAAAGGATAGAGAGAGTAATAGAAAAAAAATTTGTGTGTATTCAAGTTGTATGGAATGACATAATATAAAAAGATATTTATAAGTGATAAGAGAATTGAAATAACAAAGACGTAATATCCTATAATAAATATTCAGATATGGTAAATAATTCTAATGAAAACTAATTGATCTTAATATATTCTAACATCCCTCCTTAAACTTAAGAGATAAATTGAGTTTGAAACTTATTTAAAACAATGAAATAAAGAAAAGAACTACATAAATTGATAGAACGAGTGCAGACAGAACTGTCGGAAGGAAGCGTAGACGGAACTGCCACAAAAAAACACAGACGGAACTACCACAAAAGAGTGCAGATTGAACTACTGCAAGAAAGCATGGAACCGCTGCAAAGAAAGCGCAGACGAACTGCCGCAAGAAAAGCACAGACAAAGCTGCCAAAAGGAAGTGCAGACAAAACTACCGCAAGAAAAGTATTAAACCATGCATCCTTCCCATGTTATCCATTTTCTTCTAGAAACAAAATTTGTTATGCTTATCTATTTTTAAGTTTGTTATGTTTATCTTTCTCTAATAGAATTATCTAAAGAATTCAGTTGTTTTAGTTATTTTAAAATCCATAATCAGTTTAGTATAAAACAGTTAGCATTGTTCTTTATATCATATACAATAAAAGTCTTCATCTTTTTTTTTCTTATTCTTTCATAGTTTTATTATGGTATCAGAGTCATGGTATTCTCCTTGAGGAGGACATACATATATGCTATCATCTTTTCGGTGAGAAATCACCATACTTTTTTCTGAGAAAAATAATTTTGTTCTTGTTGCTTACTTGATATCTTTTTCATCTCACCAAATAATTCACTCTTTTCATCTTATCCTTTCGAGTATAATGAACCAAAAATTATCGCTGTTGGAGCTGCAATTCGTCGCCACGCGCCGCTTCCTTTTGGCAGTTCTGTCTGCGCTTCCTTCCATCCGTTTGCACTTTTATTACGCTCTACGCGCCCTCTGAAGATCACTCTTATCGCGCTCTACGCGCCCTCTAAAGATTCCTCTTACCGCGCTCTACACGCTTTCTGAAGATCGCTCTTACCACACTCTATGCGCTCTCTGAAGATCGCTGCTTGCTTTCTCTTCCTCAAGCACAATATATGCTTCTCTGTTTTGGCCGTCGGAAGCCCTAGCTCCGCAGCATGCATCTTCCTCTGCGTCACCATGCCGCACACGTCTTCCTCAACCATTTCATCAGAACTTATCCAAGTTGTGAATTATTAACATCTTCCATCCACCAACTTGCAGGAGCGTATTAAATCATCCTTCCCATTTCATCTTTTTCTTCTAAAAACAAAATTGTTATGCTTATCTTTCTCTTACAGAATTATCTAGAGAATTTGGTTGTTTGAGCTATTTTAAAATTCATAATCAGTCTAGTATAAATAGGTAGTATTGTTCTCTATATCATGCACAATAAAATTTCTTTATCTTTTATTTTCTTATTCTTTCATAGTTTTATTAAAAAGCGTAGACAAAGCTGTTGCAAGGAAGTGCAGACAAAGCTGCCGCAAGAAAGTACAGACAAAAATGCCGCAAAGAAATCGCAGAAAAAACTGCTGAAAGGATGGCGAACTGCTCGAAAACTGCCGAAAAGCGGTAAACTACGAAGAGATGGTAAAATGCTAGAGGATGATGAACTGCCGGAAAGTGACAAAAAATATATGGTTTCTCCATGGAAAAGTAAGTAACGGATGACAATGATGTTTGATTTATTAGACTCGGAAAGACTCAAGACAGAAAGGATAGACTAATCGATAAGGTAAAAAAATATCAAAGGAATGACAAAAGACAAGAAAAAACGACAAAAAGAAAAAGCGTAAAAAATATGGTAATTTCATGAGAAGAAAACAACCTATCCTCCTTAGAAAATACCATAGCTCTTATACCATATTAATAAGGAAAGAAATAACAACAATAGAAAAAAAATTTGTATGTATCCAAGTTGTGTTTGAATACTGAAATAATATAATATAATAAAAAAGTATTTATATATACTAAAAAAATTAAAATAATAAAGACGTTATATCTTATAATAAATATTTAAATATATTAAATAATTTTAATAAAAATTAATTGATTATAATATTTTTTAACAATTAGAAAGATACAAATAACATGAAATAGAAAAAAAAAATAAAAAACTACTAGAATAAGTCATGAATTTACATGGATATAAACTAAGAAGAATGATTAAATTACAAAGAGAGAACAGTAAAACACTCACAGATTTCGGGAGTCCCATCCAGAAATTTGGGCAGCTTCAGTGAGAGCATCTCTCCATCTTTTGACTTTGATGTCATTGTCTCCCAGACCTCTTACATGTTTCGCAAATGATTGCTCGAAGCTCCCAGTCTGACCCCTTATCTGTGACGGATCTGTTCCATAAAAAACAGGTATAACAACCTGACCAACATCTTTTCTGCACTGCGGAATCTTCACCAGTTCTCGCAAGCACCACTTCGAAGAAGCATAGTCTTTAGAGAAAACCACGATTGACACGTGTGAGTCCTCGATTGCTCTCTCAAGTGATGGCCAAACATCTTCTCCTCCATCAATAAGACAGTCCATGTACGTCTTGATTGATTTGTTTTTCAGAGCGTTGAAGAGATGGATGGTGAAGTTGTTACGTGTGTCCGCACCTCTAAAACTAAGAAAAACATCGTACTCTTTTGCCGATGAACACATATCTTTGTTCTCAACTAGCTAGTTATTATTGCTGTTGCACAAGTAAAGGGCCAAACACCTCAACTTCATGCTATTTATAGAAGGTTGCAAGTTATATATATATATATATATATATATATATATATATATATATATATATATATATATATATATATATATAACTTATTGGGGTAAAATTAGTGGGATAAATTATTCTTCAAATTTATTTTTGAAAGATTTTATTAATTAAATCAATTTTTTAAAAATTATAAATAAATTATTTTTTAATAATTTTTATCAATAAATAATAATTTAAAATATTAATTGATAGTACATATAATATTTAGTATATTTTATTAGATATTAATCAAATACGTTTATGTTAAAATTAATTAATAAAAAATCAAAAAATGATTTACAAAAAATTATAATATATAAAAAAATGAAAAAACTCTTTTATAAAAAGAATTAGAGTATGATGGGATAAAAAATATAAAAAATTAATGTTTAAATATTTAGTATTAATTATTATTTTATTATAAAATTATTTTTTCAGTTTTTTATTTTTAAAAATTTAAAATATTAAACTTAAATTTTATTATTTAAAATTCAAAAAATTAATTAATATTAACTAAAAATAATTGGATACTATTTGAATTCTATTGGTAAACGAAGACCTAGCCAATGATGTCGTGTAAACCTTATCCCTCCCTATACAGTTTACACACTTACACATACATTAAACAATAATCATGTAATGATAAGAAAAGACTGATATGACAAAGTTGTACGAAAGTGAATGTAAAATTCTCTCTAATTTATTCTTTTTTTTTTTTTTTTCCAAAAATTAGATCAGAGGACCAACACCATACCATGCACACGCTACTATTAATATTATGGTTATGGAAGAGAAAATATATATATAGAACAGGATTGGAGTATGGTTGTATTAATTGTGGTAAGCAACCACCTAGCGATGTCATGCATTAAATTAAATTAACAACTTGGTAATTATTTTTTATTTTCAAATAGTGCAAAAGTATTTTATTTGCTATTTATTAATTATCATTAAAATAGTTGTGTAAATTTAGACGTAAAATATATATAATTATAAATATTATACGTATAAAATTATAAATATTAAATAAAATAAAATAATCTTAATTATTATGTTTCTAGTATTACTTATTGTTTTCAAATTTATGACGAGATCAATTAAGCAATGTTATTTGGTCTTTGAGTGATAGAGATGGAAATAAGTCGAGAATTGTATTTTAGCCTGAGAAAGCATTGAAAACTAATATTAATTTGTATAATGTGTACAATGAATTAAAAAAAAGAAAATTAAAATTAAAAATTAGATTATTAATTAATTATTTAATTTTAAATTTTAAAATTTGAAAATTAATATTAGTATTTAAATTCATTCACATTATATACAGTTATTTCTAATTTTATTGTAACCTCCAATATACGTCTAAAATTTACCGTCATCTTCTCCGGTTCTTGTCTTGCGTCACTGAATTTTTTGTCGGTCATACCGAGGCCGCCGCATCCTCCCACCGACACGGTCCTCACCTCCGCCAGTCAACTTGGTGCGTCTCGCCCTCCGACGCTCAGCCTAACGTTGCTGCCGCTATTTTCGTGCCTCTCTTTCGAACAGGCTTCGCTTTCTCCTTTTTCTTAAAGCTTCTTCTCACCGATGATACCACCATGCTCTCACCGATGATACCACTATGCTCTTCTTCTTTTTCGGATCCAAGCATGGTTAGCTTCTTTCATGATTTGAGCCCTATGTTTCACAACAATGTCGCTTTTGTCATGACTAACCCTTCAAAATTATGTTTCACCACAATAATAGTTTCCTCTGTTTATTCATCTTCTTCTTCTATTTTAATGGTCAATTTAGGATGGTCATTTTAGTAGGTATGCGGATGGTTATTTTATTTTTATGTAGATGATTATTTTGATTGGATTGAATTTAGTTATATATAATTAAAATATGTTAGATGTTCAATTTATTAAGTATATATGCGGATGATTATTTTTAACCTTAAGTGGATGGTTATTTTTATTAAAGGTGAGTGCCGTGTGGCAAGCCAAGTAGCGACGGTGAAATGGGATTATTATTGACGAAGGTGGAGTGGCCGCCTGTTGAGAAAGAAGAGAGTATTGGAGGATTTCATATGGTTATTTTTTTGAAATAACTAATTGAAATTTTTAAAAAATTGAAATTTGAAATTAGAGAATTTGAAATTTGAAATTTGATATGAAATAACTGGATAAGAGTTTTTAAATTTATTATTTCGTAGGTAATTTTCATTTTTAACTCATACTGGGCCAAATAAGTAGCACATTATACACATTGTACAAATACTCAATTGGCTCCCTAACAGGACTCTTTTAGCTTTGATAAGTCTAGTTATTCATATCGTAAATAAATGATTTAAGTTTAAGCCTGTTATTTCTTATAAGTTTTTTTTAGGTTCGAGTTCGACTCATTTAAAATTTGACAAACCCACAAGCATATTTGAAAAGCCTGTTTCGTAAATTATAACTCAAAATAATAAATTTAAAATTTTTAAATTAACATTAAATGTATTTCACATTTTATAATTCATAATTTATAAAGTATAATACATTTATATATCAATCGTTATCATAACTAACTTACAAAGTTACAATCCATAAATTTTTTTTGAACAAAAAATTACAATCTTAACTAATATTGATCATTGATTCTTTTTAGTTTTGTTTTATATTTAATATAAGTATTAAGTTAAAAATTTAAACTAAAAATAATTTATTTTTACAAAAAAATATTTTAACGAATCGACCCAACGAATTTCTTAAATTTTTTAAAATATATAATTTGCATTGGTCTTGAAAACGTAAAGGGAAATAACTCTTCTACAAACCAACATAAGCCAACTTTATTATAATTTAAATTTTATAAGTAAATAAAAATTTAAAAATCAAAATTCAAAATTTTAAAAAAATTCTTTCTACATTTATCCTAATTACATTTATAATACACAATAAAAACAATCCATAAAAATCTAACCCCTTTCCATTCATTATAAAACAGTCAAATCTCTCCCTCCACAAATCCGCCGTCTCTACGCATTTTCGACGCTGTCGCCCACCGACCACTGTCGCATCTTTCATCACGCTGCGTGACCTCTTCCACGCGTCCCGTCGTCGTCCTTCTTTCGTCGACGCCGTCGCCCATCGTCCCGACGCATCTGCACCACCGTGGTCCCATCCGTTGCGACGCAGCCACCGCCGGTACCCCATTCGCAACACGCGATTAACTACTCCGATCCATGACGACTCCTCCACTCGCGATGCGCGGCCTCTGTGGCTTCCTCCTCGCAGCGCGTCACCACGAGTCTCCCACCGTACACGCAACACCGTCCAAGATGTCGTCGCTAGTCACCCTACGGCTCTTCTTTTTCTCCTCTCTTATTTAGTTTTGAATGATTCTTTTAACTAGTTTTTTATGTTTCTTTTTTTTAAATTTTGGATGATTCTTTTTATTAGTTTTTGATATTTTTTTTCTATGTTTTGTATGTTTTTTTCTTAGGATTTAGATGATTTTTTTCCTATATTTTGTATTTTTTTCTTAAGATCTGAATGATTTTTTATCTTATGTTTTGGTGTTTCTTTTTTTGGAATTTGGACGTTTTGTTTTTTGAAAAGAAAAATTAGAATTTACGTAATAAATAATAAAAGATGAATTAAAATAAAAAGAGGTAATTAATAATCATTCATTTTGTATTTTATTTTTAAAAATAAATTTTAAATAATTAATAATTAATGACAATTAATTAATATAGAGTGTCGTTTTTTTTTTTGTGACTTATATAGAGTGTCGTTTAAATATACTTGTTAGCTTGTTGTTGACTATACTATTCTTAGTTTTTTAGCGAAATTATTTGATTTTTTTAATTAATAGATTTTACAAAAAATTTAAATTTGACCTGTTTAATAAAATAAGTTGAGTTAAACTTAAAATGAGTTGAACCACGAATTTTCTTCAAATTATCCATCCCAGTTCCATCCTTACTCGGTGGTTACGAATTTTCTTCGAATAATCCGTCCATTTCCATCCTTACTCGGTGTTGTTTGTTCGATTTTTAATATGAAAGCTACAGCTTATTCCTACACGACGGTGGAAATTAAATGTCGGGTTATCTTCTCCAGTCGTATATGTATATAATTATTAAAAAAATTTGAAGCAAAATGTAAGATGTATGAGTTCAATTAATTTAAATTAAATAGCCTAATTATTAATCCTAGTCTTTCAACAGATATGCCTATTTAGCTGCTTTTTCCACGTAATTGCGCAGCAATGCTTGAGAAAGGATGAAGGAATTTTCTTAGTAACAGCAAATTAAAAAAGAATACTAGTTATGTAAGAGAATTTTGTAAGTTTTGTCTTATTTAACTACTATCTGGGGAAGAAAAATATATGTATTATAATTTAGCTCTAAGTACAATAAAAACAATTACCGTAGAATTTTATTATAATTAATTTCATATTATAATTGTCAGTAACAAAACCAAAATACATTAATTATAGAAATAATTTTGAGCACGAATAGAGGAGAGTAGCGACACACAAGCACACAAATCAAAAGATCCGACAAGAAGTGCGGCAATAGCGACGAGTATATGTTGGCAATAAACAAAAGTTGACTGAACTGCTGAGAAGAAATAGATCCTCTTAAATGTTAAAAAAAATTAAGAATAAAATATTTTTTATTATTTTTTTATATTTTTTTTTTTGTTTTACTTCTAAAATTAATAGAAAAAGATCATACTTTACTCTCTTAATTATAAAAAAAAAAATTTGAGAAGATCCATGAGATAAGCTTTGATGATATGATGGTGTTTAGGAATGAGTAGTGAGCTCTTTGATGTTTGTGGGGCACGGATTCCATGTGCCGAAGACGTTTGGCGTTTTAGTGCGCATATCCTTTGTCTTTGGCTGACCAGTGCGCCTTGTGATGATGGTCGTCGGATCTTGCTTGTTTTTTAATCCAACGGCAGAGATCATCTTGCCTCTCTCTTCCTTTGATTGGTTAGTGAATCTCTTGCGTTAGAGGGGTCACTTTACAAAATTTATGTTGTAGCTGGTTATTTTTGTTAGATTCAAAAACTATCTGGGTTTATGTAGGATTAATTTATGATGTTTTAAGAAGAAATTAATTGCAGTTAGTGATTCTGTATTACGTTAAATCAGAGACGATGGGGTTCGGCTGGAAGGAAGGAGATGTGCCGTGGACATCCTTTGACGCATACAAGAAGGGCTTTGACGTTTAGGTTTCCGTCACTAACCATCAATCGAGTTGCAGGAAGTTTTCTCCCGCAGAATCACAATGCAAAGTTGCCTACTATATGAATGGTGCATCTGCCACGACTCATTCGTTCAGAGGATGACGAGACGTTTGTGTCATCGCCGGAACGAGAATCGATCGCCGTTGGATAACAGGGAGTGTTGTTTCGGGTTTAGCGTATGGCTTTGCCGTAGACGATCAACAGCGAAGGAGAGGCAGCGGCGTGGAGATGGTGGGGCAGAGAATGACGAAGGAGAGGCAGATGATATTTCGGGTCGGGCCGGTTAGGTTGGAATACAGATGGGCCTGTAGAGTATAATTTTCTTTTTTATGGAGATTCATGTTTTTTCTGAAACCAATGATGGGCTTAAGTGTTGGGCTATTAACAATGTTGTTAAAACTAGATAAATGGTTTAGTATGGTCCTTTTTTCTATACAAAAAAAAAAAATCCTCACATGGTTGATCAAGAAAGAAGAACACCAAAATACTTATTGCATGTATAATAAGTTGTTGAACCGTTTAAAAGCAATATTAAATTTATGTATGATATAATAATTAAAATACTCTGTAAAACCAACTTAGCTAATTAATGTAATATTTTGTCATTTGTGCAGTAAAAATTAATGATGGTGTATAAAATTAATAGAAATGTTGAATTATGAACATACATATATTTTCCAATTGAACACGGGATTGTATACGTGCAGTATAATAGATTAAGATTCAATACCTGTTCTTTAATAAGAAGAATTTGGTGAGGCTTTTTAAGGAGATTTTATTATTTAATTGCACTAATTGGTTTATTATAACCTGAGAGAGAAGTACTTTGAAACTTGTTTAAATAATTCCCTTCGTATTAGAAGGAACCCTTAAAAATTTGTGATAATCAAACGCACTGCTTGTGGCGTAATACCAATTTGCAAGGAAGGATAAATTGATAAACACGTCTTTGATAACGCACACGTAAATAGTGTTAATGTTGCAAGTGTGAGGAGTGCATAAAGTTAGTCCTACATCAAAGAAAGCAAGGAAGAGTGAGGACTTTATAAGATGAGAGACCCATTAACTTGACACCTTAAGGTTTTGAGTTGGATGTGGTGTCTTCTCATCTTATGTTCTCTCGCTTGATTCCTCCCCTTAGTCTCCCCGATGGTCGAGAGCTCCCCACAGTTGGCCCAACAAGACTGGCATCAGAGCTTGTTGGTATTTTTCTGGGCTTGTGATTCTGTGAACAATGGAAGCTAATACTAATACTAGTAGGATGATCACTCTTAATGGTCCTAATTATGATTTGTGGAAGTCAAAAATGGAAGATTTACTTTATGTCAAAATTTTTCATCAACCAGTTTTTGGTACAGAGAAGCCTAATGATAAATCTGATGATGATTGAACTTTGTTGCATAGACAAGTTTGTGGATATATTAGGCAGTGGGTTGACGATAATGTGTTGAACCATATTATTGGAGAGACACATGCTCGGACCCTTTGAATTAAGCTTGAACAGTTGTATGCTCGGAAAACTGGGAATAACAAGATGTTTTTGATCAAGCAGTTGTTGGCTTTGAAGTATACAGATGAGACATCAATGATAGATCACTTGAATAACTTTCAAGGAATAATGAATAAGTTATCTTCCATGGGTATCAAGTTTGATGAATAGATTCAAGGATTGTTACTTCTTGGCTCCTTACTAGACTCGTGAAAAATTCTCAGAATGTCATTGTCTAATTCTGCTCCTGATGGTGTAATCTCTATGGATCTTGCCAAGAGCAGTGTTTTGAATGAAAAAATGAGAAGAAAATCACAAGGTACATCAACTACACATTCAGATGTTCTTGTTTCTGAGTCTAGAGGGAGAAACAAAAGTCGAGGTCCTAAAAGTAGAGATTAAAGCAGAAGCAAGTCTCGAGGAAAGTATAAGAATATTGAGTGTCATCATTGTGGTTAAAAGGGACATGTGAAGAAATTTTGTTGGCAGCTAAAGAAGGAGAAAGCCAAGGCAAGTAAAGACAAGAGCAAAAATAAAGATGATGGTAACAACGAAGACAAGGTTAATGTAACTCATGATGATTTTCTTCTTATTGAGGAGTTTGAATCTGTTAACCTTGTTGATAATAGCACTAGTTGGGTGATTGATAGCGGTGCTTCTATTCATGTTATATCTAGGAGGGATTTGTTTACATCTTATACTCCTGGGGATTTTGGTGGTGATGTGAAAATGGCTCATCAAGGTGTTGCAAAATGTGCCAGTGTTGGACAGGTTTGCTTAGAAACCTCCAACAGTACCAAGTTGACTTTGAAGCGTGTGAAGCATGTTCCAGATATTCGGTTGAACTTACTTTCTATTGGTAAGTTGTGTGATGAACTTGGATAGCTCATTCTCTCATGATAGTTGGAAGCTCACCAAGGGTTCCATGGTTGTTGCTAGAGGTACACGTCACTCTACTCTTTATTTAACTCAAGCAAAGATTGTGAAATATATTGTTAATGCTGCTGAGTTTGTTGATGAAACTGATTTATGGCATAAGAGATTATGTCATATGAGTGAGAAAGGCATGAATATATTATCCAAGAGAAATCTTTTATCTGGCTGTAAGGTTGCTTTGCAATAGTGCAACCATTGCTTTGCTGGGAAACAAAGCAGGGTTTCTTTCAAGAGTCATCCACCTTCAAGGAAACTGAAGATACTTGACTTGGTGCATTCTGATGTATGTGGGCCGATGAAGATAAGAACACTTGGAGGGTCTATCTATTTTGTAACCTTTATTGATGACCATTCTAGGAAACTCTGAGTTTACACTTTGAAGACCAAAGATCAAATTTTGAATGTGTTCAATCAATTTCAAGCTTCTGTTGAAAGAGAAACTGGAAAGAAGTTGAAATGTATTCGTACTGACAATGGTGGTGAGTACCCAGGTCCATTTGATGCTTATTGTAAAGAGCATAGTATAAGACATCAGAAGACTCCTCCGAAGACTCCTCAGTTGAATGGCTTGGCTGAAAGGATAAACAGAACATTGGTTGAAAGAGTTAGGTGCTTATTGTCACAGTCTGGATTGGCAAAATCCTTTTGGGGTGAAGCTTTGAGCACTGTTGTTCATGTCTTGAACTGGACACCATGTGTTCCCTTGCAATTTAAAGTGCCAGAGAAGGTATGGTCAGGTAAAGTTGTTTCTTATGATCATTTAAGAGTCTTTAGATGTAAAACTTTTGTTCATATTCCTAAAGATGAGATATCTAAGCTTGATGTAAAGACTAGGTAGTGTATTTTTATTAGCTATGGCATGGATGAGTTTGGTTACAGGTTTTATGATCCTGTTAGCAAGAAGGTGATTCGGAGTAGAGATGTTGTCTTTGTTGAAGACCAAACATTGAAGGATGTTGATAATACAGAGAAGCCAATGGTTCAGCCTAGTGATGATTTTTCTGACCTGGATATTACTTCCTCTATGCCTATGGTAGAAGATGGTAGAGATGAAGCTCAAAATAATAAGCATGATACAAGTGCAGGTAAAGATGGAATAGTTGATCCGATACTTGATGAAGTTGGTGATGATGATCAAGATGAAGAACCAGCTTTGGAAATTCCGCAAATGCACTCAAAAGGTCTACAAGAAAGAGGAAGCATTCGTCAAGGTATTCTCCACATGAGTTTGTTTTGTTGATTGATGGGGGAGAACCTCAATGCTTTGGAAAGGCTATTGAAGATGAAAGCAAAGCTCAATGGCTTGAAGCTATGCAAGAAGAAATGAAGTCCTTGCTTGAGAATGATACCTATGAGTTGGTGAAGCTACCGAAGGGTATGCGAGTTTTGAAGAACAAATGGGTATTCAGAATCAAGAATGAAGAACACAGTTCTAAGCCTCGGTATAAGGCTAGATTGGTTGTTAGATACTTTAGTCAAAGAAAAGGTGTTGATTATGAGATCTTTTCTCATGTTGTGAGGATGTCATCCATTCGTGCTGTGCTTGGATTAGCAGCATCTCTTGATCTGGAGATTGAGCAAATGGATATGAAGACAACTTTTCTTCATGGTGATTTAGACAAGGAAATCTACATGGAGCAACCGGAGGGCTTTGTTGTTAAAGGAAAGGAAGATTTCGTGTGCAAGCTTAAGAAGAGTCTTTATGGGTTGAAGCAAGCCCCAAGATAGTGGTACAAGAAGTTTGAATCTATTATGGGGGAGCATGGTTACCGTAAGACAACTTTAGATCATTGTGTATTTGTGCAAAAATTTTCTAATGATGATTTCATCATTCTTTTGCTTTATGTGGATGATATTTTGATTGTGGGCAAGAATGCTTTGAGGATTAATGAGTTGAAGAAACAGTTGAGCAAGTTCTTTGCTATAAAGGACTTAGGTCCTGCCAAACAAATTTTGGGCATGACTATTACTCGTTATAGAGATTTCAAGAAGTTTTATTTGTCACAGAAAAAGTACATAAAGAAGGTGCTTCAAAGGTTTGGCATGAATGATGCCAAATGTGTTACTAGTTCTTTTGCTCCTCATTTTAAATTGAGCACCAAGTAGTGTCCAACCACTGATAAGGAGAAACAAGCAATGGATGAAATTCCTTATGCCTCAGCTGTTGGAAGCTTGATGTATGTTATGGTGTGTACTAGACCAGACATTGCTCATGCAGTTGGTACTGTGAGTCGTTTTCTCTCTAATCCAGGTAAAGAACATTGGAATGCTGTTAAATGGATTATGAGATATCTCAAAGGTACAACTAACTTGAGTTTGAGTTTTGGTGGTGAGAAACCTTTGCTAATTGGCTTTACTGATGCAGACATGGCATGAGATATTGATTCTCGAAAGTCTACTTCAAGTTATTTGGTCAAGTTTGCAGGGGGAGCTATTTCATGGCAGTCAAGGCTACAAAAGTGTGTTGCACTTTCTACCACAGAGGCAGAATTTATTGCAGCAAATGAAGCATGTAAAGAGTTGTTGTGGATGAAGAAGTTTCTTGCAGCACTAGGTTTCAAGCAAGACCGTTATGTGTTGTTGTGTGATAGCCAAAGTGTTATTCATCTTGCCAAGAATTCTACTTTTCATGCAAGATCTAAACATATTGATGTTAGGTATCACTGGATACGGGATGTGTTAGATTCTAAGTTGTTGAAACTTGAGAAAGTTCACACTGATGACAATGGTGCTGATATGATGACAAAAGCATTGTCAAGAGAAAAGTTTGAAAGATGTTGTTTGATCGCCAAAATGGCGAGAGCCTCCACCTAGTCGAGAAGGGGGAGATTTGTTGGGTTTTTTCTCTCTTTTGTGAGGCCCAAGCCCAACATTTTGAGAGTGTTTCTTTGCATCCATTATAACACAACCCTAATCAGATTTTGGGGTTATTGAGAGGTAGAGAGTGTAGCCACCAAAGAGAGAAAGAAGAGGGAAAACAGAATTCCCGTTTTTATGCAAAGCAGTAAATTTCAAATGGCAGTTTCTCATTTGTTCACCGTTGGATCGGCTTGAAACTTAAACAGCGTGTTTCTATAATCTTTTTCTTCATTCTGGTCGGTGAAGATGTTGATTGAGGATTTTTAGTGAGAGAAATTGGCTTCGCAAGAGAGAAATTAGGCTTTCCATTTTTACACAGAGCAGCAATTTTTGAACGGCAGTTTCTCATTCTTTCACTGTTGGATCGACGTAAAATTTAAATAGTAGATTCTTCACATCTTGTTCTTCATTTTGAATGATGGAGAATTTATTTAGAGATCTGCAAAGGGAGAAATTGGCTTTGACAGCAGCTTTGTTTTTTAGGTATATTTCATCTTCTTGCTTCTCATTTATGAGCTTTGGTGCTTTGATATTTTGACTAGTTATATGCACGTTTTTGTGCTTTGTTTGAGACTCTCATATCTCATTTGATTATAGTGGAGCTATTTCATTGATCTGGACGACCCGTGGTTTTTACCTCTCACATTGAGGAAGTTTTCCACGTTAAAATCTCAGTGTGTTCTTGTTATTGCTTTACTTGCTATATTTGCTTGTTCATAGTTGCTGCCATATTGTATTGTGAGTGCTTTCATATTGTTCTTGTGTTGGATATTTGTGTTGTTTCCGCTACTAGGCTCTTTCCTACGGTTTTGAGTTGGATGTGGTGTCTTCTCATCTTATGTTATCTCACTTGATTCCTCCCCGAAATCTTTCCGGTGGTCGAGAGCTCCCCACGGCGGCCCAACAAGTGGTATCAGAGCCGATGGTTTAATCGGTCTCATTTTAAGGGGTATTCAAAGTGAAGCATCGAAAGTTTTCCCGGCAAAGAAGGTCCAGCCCACGGTGTTTTACGGTGGTGTGATGGACGAATACTCGTGGCAAAGGAGCTAGAAAGAGGGGAGTTGATGCTTGATGTGGAGACTCACACTTGAGGGGGAGATTGTTAATGTTGCAAGTGTGAGGAGTGCATAAAGTTAGTCCCACATCAAAGAAAGCAAGGAAGAGTGAGGAGTTTATAAGATGAGAGACCCATTAACTTGACATCTTAAGGTTTTGAGTTGGATGTGGTGTCTTCTCATCTTATGTTCTCTTACTTGATTCCTCCCCGAAGTCTCCCCGATGGTCGAGAGCTCCCCACGGTTGGCCCAACAAATAGTTGCCAAAATGTTCCGAAATCATTAATTGGAAATGGTACTATTTGGCACCAACGCAACATAAATCCCTATAATTGTGTGTCAACCGCTCACATGAATTTAGACATTAAGAACAAACCGATGATAGTAGATATAATTATATTAACCCAGTTTTAAGATGCATTACAGAAGACCGAAAGAGAAGATAAAATAAACAAAGCAAATAAAAGGATCATACAGGCCTCGGCGTAAAACTACATGACATAAAGATATCAAACATGTGCAGCAGGTCAAATACCTCCGACCTTGTCTTCATTCTGCCTGCCTGGCGGCCGCTCGATGGAGCTGTGTGCCTTCTGCGGCGCTGGACGACGACCCCGACGGAGCAAGAAATTTTTCTTGTCGTCCAAAACGTCGAACCTGCATTCCAGGTCATGCCAGGGTGGCACCTCGTGCTGTTCCCATCGACGAAGCTTGGCGATTTCTGCCATCAATTCTTTTTCTTTGTCATCCAATTGGCGAACGATCACGTTATTCCTTCGGTGCGCCATTTGCAACATCGTTTCCAGCCGTCGACACGCCTTCTCCTCTTCCTCTAGTTCATCCACCTTTGCTTTTGTCGTGATCTTGGCGGCAAACATCTCCACCCTCGCCTGCCTTAGCTCTGCTTCGGTTGTTTCAAGTCTAGCCTTCAAAATCTCCTCCCTCCTAACCAGTGCGGCCCCAACGTGGTCACAACCTGTGCACTTTTCATCTCTACGGATGATGTCGATAAGAGCGGCGATCGACAGTTCCGCGAGGTCGTCGGGACTAACGACGTGGTCCGTGATGGATTCCTGAGACATTTTCCTAGAAGAAGACGACGACGAATGGCCGACGACGATGACACTTCAAGCAACGATTTTTCTTCCGGCGACGACGGTTCTCCTCTAGGTGGGTCATTCTCAGGCGTTAGACATCGAATCTTCCTTCTGAAGTGACACTGAGGATGCGAAATGGAAGCCGTGTGTGGAGATGAGTGTGTCGGTGTGGCAGACGGTGGAGAGAGCAGTGGAGGGTGGTAGAAATAAAGAGAGGGAGAAGGATAGATAGAGAGGGTAGAGAGGGGAGAGAAGGAGTTACGGCAGAGAAGAACTGAAGAAGGGTTAGTAGGGGTAGGGGTTGTCACTAACGGGCACGTGTGTATATATATATATATATATATATATATATATATATATATATATATATATATATATATATATATATAATAGAGCAGCTACCTAGAGCTAACATCATATAACCCAATTGAGACATTGTAGAATAGGCCAAATTTCTCTTAATATCTTTTTGAGCAATAACTAAAGTAGCTCCCAAAAATAATGTTATTATACCAATGAAAGCTATTCCATTCATTATGGTAGGTATAGCTATGAAAAGAGGAAGAAGTCTAGCTACAAGAAAGATTCCTGCCGCTACCATAGTAGTAGCATGTATAAGAGCAGAAATTGGAGTAGGCCCCTCCATAGCATCCAGCAACCATACATGAAGGGAAAATTGGGCAAATTTAGCTACGGAACCACAAAATAACAATAGGGCACACAAAGTAACAAAAAAAACATTAAGATAATTATTAAATATATATATATATATATATATTGTAAAGTAGGAAGTTACTTGGTATTCTTTTTTCATAACTAATGTTTAAATAACGGGGGTTTATTTTTAGCAAACATAAAAGATTAAGTTAAACTATTTCGATGGAAAAAAAAAGAAAATATAACAGTTATTCAGTGAGTAATTAAAGTAAGCAATTAAGTTGAGATGAATATAACACAAAATTCAAACAGTCAACATTAAATTATTGCATTGTAAAACCAAAGTATTTAAATAGGATAGTATAGTAGTATTAAAATAAATTAAATTAACTATTTAACTAGTAAATTACAAAAACTACATGTCAGTTGTATAAAAAATTTGAAAAAAGATCCTTTAAAGTGACAATGTTAGTAAAGTGGTAAAATTATGCTTTAATCACCTTCGAATTTGTAACATTTATTATCTGTGAGTCCCACTATCTTAATCCAATGGTGATTAATGATGTACTTTTTTCTCTAAAGTGACAATACAACTTTAGAGGAGGCGTATCAAAAAATTTTGGTTATTTGACACACTAGGTGTTTTGTTGCTGGTTATTATTTTTGCTTTTTTTTTTTTATAGAATTTTGATATCCTGATTTAACTAAATAGTATTTTTACTGAATGATATTTATTCTATACTTAGAATTCCGGAGGTGAACTTAGCAAACGAGTCTGATCCTTTGTTTCAAGGACAAACGGATCAAAGTAGTGTAAACATACCTTCGAATAGCATGTAATTTCTTTTTCTTATACCATTTTCTAAATTCTTTTTTTTACCATATTCTAATTCTAATTTTGTATATATTTTTTTTAGAACAAAGAGCCCTTTAATGTTGTATTCAAGAAAAAAAAAGCAGGAAAAAAAACAAAAATCTGCAACTACGTAAGTTCTAAAAAAAAATAGCCTTTCCGGGTGTATTTGGTTAATATTTGGGTGTATTGTTTTCTTATTTGGGTGGATTTCAGGTTGAGTCGGGAAGAAGAATCGGTGAGTGATCCAGCTCAACAATAGATGATCGTTTTTCAACCGCCCTCTGAACCGCTTAATATGTAAGTTTTACAACTAAATTTCAACCTTCTAATAATCTATTTTAAAGGGCTTTCTTAACGTTTTATTTTTGTCTTGTTTAGAGTTTAAATTCAACTATGCTGCCTTCATTCCAGACAACATCAGCAAGCCATGTGCCACCATTTGAACCATCCCGCTAATAGAGAGGTGACGAAAACTATTTGGGTGTATGTCATTATTGTTGGGTGTATTGTTTTCTTATTTGGGTGTATATCTTGAAAATTGAGCTGTAATTGATTTTTTTTATAATTTGATTCATTTTCTCTAACCCTGCAGCACTCCACAACCCCAGAAAGTTGATGAAAGCACACCGACGATGCCACCAGCTCCATCTAAAATGTAAGTTCAGCACAATATAACTTGGTTTTCGATATCATTCGTATATTCTTATTCTTATAGTATGATACATGTCAACACGCAGTGATCCAGCCCCTGAAGCCACTGCTGCTGCACTATTGATGATGGCCCGGACAGCATCCTACGTACCTAGAGAATTTTCGTTGCCATCATTCAGCCTTGACTTCACTGATTCAAGCCAAGAAGAAACATAGACCTAAGAGGGAGAGGGGTAACCAGAACCTTAGGTGGGAAAAAGTCCGAAAACCACAGTACAAATCGAAGAATTAGATGAGCTGGTGGAAAAAATTACAAAGAGTGGAGAAAAGACAGCACTGGATTTTGCATAGGGTAAAAGTCCCCTAATTGAAAAGCAGACCGTGGGCCAAATTTTTGACAAGTTTGAAACTCCTGCAAAGAGGAATTTAATGTCGGCCGAAATGAAAGAAAAATGCTACCTCTGGGCCACACATATAAAGACATACAGGGACGGAAGTACTGATGAGTATGATCCTGTTTGCACACTCAATACCCAACAACCATTGGTGTTTTCAAGAGTCCACTTTGCATCTCTAAAAGCTACTTCATATATCGAAGCTGGCGTAAGAATTGAATATGATTAATGATTATATTATGACATGTGACTACAATATAGATTGATGTAATTAATTTGGGTATTTTGTTTTTCTAGATTGTCACTGCTATGTGCCTGATCCTGAACCAAGAAAATATTAAAAGATTTCAGGAAGAAATTTACTGTCTCCCGCCTAATATTGTGGTAAGGTATAATGTAATAAAATTTGGGTGTATTTGTGTAATCTTTTGGGTGTATTAAAAGATTTCTTTTGGTTTTTCACAAATGCTGCAAAACATGGCCATTGGAAATCATGCAGATGGAGAGTTCTTACAGCCGAAATCCAAAAAGCCATTTATGGTCGAAGACTACCCAATGCTTATATCCTTTTTGGACCTGAAAAAATCAGCATCACATCTATATGTAAGTTTTCGTTTATAAAACTTCTTATCACAATTCTTTGGTTATGTGCGAATTAAACTAAAACACCGTTCAATATGGATATGCTTCAGATTTTTGCACCTGTTTGCTATTCAGAGTATTGGTGGATATGGGTGGCTGACATAAGAAAGAAAAAATTTTATACACTTGACCCGTATCACAATGAGTATCCCTCCAAAGCCAGAATGAATCTAAATAAATTTGTTGTAAGTTGATTATGTTTTTTGCGTTTTAAAATTTGGGTGTATTTCAATTCAAAGTAAGGTGTACATTGTGATCCTTTGGGTGTATTCATTTATTAGATTTATTCTTTCTTATATTTTGCTTTGTTTTTTTGTTTTTAGGGGTACGTAAGTTCGAGAATTAGGGTATATGCTGAGGGGAACCTCTCAACAAACACCATATAAATCTTTCACTCTGAAAATTGTGTTTTCTCTTGCTGTCCTATTTTAATTTGCTAAATTATTTTTGGTTTTCAGCTTTGATTGTGCTGTTTATGTAATAAAATGGCTTGAAATAATCCAACCTCAAAATATTATAAAGGAGAAGTATGAGTGGGACAATTGAACTCAGGTAATTGTGTTTAAAATTGTATAACTCTCTATTACTTTTCTAAATTAACAGAGTTGATTAAAAGAATATTCTTTTCATGAGATGAATTGTGATAGAGATACAGCGACCAGGGGAAGTGAAGCAATGAGATTGTCCAAGCCATCTGCAGTGTTGTTGAGTCCATATTGTCAAGTAGATTCATATGATATTGACAGTGACAGTGATTAATTTCAGTGTTATCTAGTCTTGAAATAGTTTGAACATTTCTTGTAAATTTTGTGAATATTTAATTCATTTGTATTATAAAATTTGTTTGCATAAATAAACTGTCTGTGTTGTATTCAAAAGCTGTAAACTACAGGTACAAAAAAAATAAAGGAAAATAACACCAAACCAACTAATACGCCCAATTACTTTAATTATACACCCAAATATATACCCTAAAACCCTAAACCCCTAAACCCTAAAACCCTAAAACCCAAAACACTAAACCCGAAACCCCTAAACCCTAAACATTAAAACCATAAACCCTAAAACCTAAACCATAAAACCCTAAACCCTAAAACCCTAAAACCTAAACCCTAAACCCCTAAAGGAAAACAACACCAAACCAACTAATACGACTAATTACTTTAATTATACACCCAAATATATATCCTAAAACCCTAAACCCTAAAATCCTAAACCCCTAAACTCTAAACCCAAAACCCTAAACTCGAAACCCCTAAACCCTAAACATTAAAACCCTAACCCTAAAACCCTAAACCCTAAAACCTAAACCATAAAACCCTAAACCCACTACAAGAAAAAATAATATTTGTAACCAAAAAAATTGTTACAAAAAATCGAAATTTTGAAACAAAAAGATTTTGTAACAAAAAAAGGGACCGTTGCAGTATGTCCCGTTACAAAAAATTTTTGTAACAAAAAATGGAACTGTTACAATTCAAACTAATATTTTGTAACAAATTTTTCTGATACAAAAAACCAAAAGTCATTACAAAAGTGATAATAAATTTTGATCTCCAAAATTTTTTTGTGACAATATATTTTTTCCTATTATAAAATTTTGTTACAAAATGTAACTTGATTTTGTAACTTTTTTTTTCTTTAGTTACAAAAGCAAAATATTTTTTTAACAACTTTTTTTTAATTAACTGATATATTAACTACTTTACTATGCAAGTCAACATTTATATAATATATAAAAACATACATAATTCAAACATACTTTATTTAACTAAAATTGTTTTAAAACAAAATAACATTAGTGAGTACATTGATTAGTTCTACAAGTTATATTTCTTGTACAAGTTCAACCAAAAGTTAAAAGTCTAACATAGATTAGTGTCTGTATGAATCAAAATATTCTTGAACCCTTATGGTAGCATGTTGTCACCATTTTAGCACTCTTGTAAATAAGAAAAACCGAAAGAAAAAATTAGAAACAAAATATAACACTAATTATAATTTTTTCCATTAACTTTTATCCAAAATGTTTAGAAAAATTTTGGCAGAACCTCTCCTAAAACTTGGATATTTCCACCGTCTACGGTTCCATAAAAAACAACCAATTCACTACTTATTCTCAGCCAATACACAACCAATTCACTACTTATTTCTCAACCATGACACAAGTAAAATGTAATAAATAGATCCATATACAAATTAAACTATACTAATAATATATGAATCATCTAGGAATATGTATTAAAACCATAAGCAATTTTAGGAGTACCTTTAATTGTCTAGTTTCTTTCATTGTCAAAGTGCACTATGAAAAAGTTCACAACGGCTTGTTGAGCTTCCAATTGAGCTTTCACTCGAGCTAATTCTTTCTCTTGGCGTGTTTGTTGCTTTTCAAGTTTTTTTTTAGCACATCTATTTCCTTTGTTAGCTCCTCACGGTCTTGCATTACCTCTTGAAGTTGTACTTGAATCCTTAACTTAGATTTCGAAGCCTTTATGCCATAACCTAGCATCACAGCGACTATCACTTTCAAAGGGCTCTATGTAAACTAAATTCCAAGGCAGTTCTCTATAACTCCACAATACAAACTATCCTAATTCAATGCATTGGAAAAAACACAAAATAACAAAATTGAATTAATATTTCTATGTTAATAATGATGATGTAGTTACCTAAGACACTCAATTCACAAACACAAAAATTTAAGAAAACAAAAAGTATCAAAATCACCAAAAAAAATGCAAAAAATAGAATCAAAATAATAAGACACCATAGAATTGTCAACTTTCTGATAAAACATAATTAAAACAACAGAAATTGAAAGCGTCAAATAAAATGCTTGGACATACTCAAGAACATGATAAAAGAAGAGTTTGCTAGCAAGTTTTCGTCCAAACTCAACAGCCTACACCACCAGACAACAATCACAAAGATAGTAATGACAATATGATGCTAAGAATTGTACCAAGATAATCAATTAAAATATTCAGTAGATTTGTCTGATCATATGATTAACAAATATAAAATGATCAAAGAATATTAAAATAATGACTACATATGAGGATTTCTGCATGGGTTTTAGTTGTATATAGGGTAATTAAATCCATACCTCTGGGCTTTCTAGATACCGACCTTCAGACAAGAAATCTACAACTTCTGACTCAAGAAAACAGTTAGTGAACCTGCGCATTTTGTGAAATCTGTCCTTCCCAGGAATAAACTCTTTCATTTTGCGGACAATTACTACAAGTTCATCAATCTTTATCCAGATTTGGATATAGTCTTTCGGGCTCACAATCTCCATTGGCACCCTCTTTATCACCAGAGTACTCTTGTGCATTAGTATTGACTTTAATTTCATCTTCAAATCCCTTGGAATTACTTCCTTGCACTTCTTGAATAGAACTAGTTTCAGATTGCAAATCCTTTCTCTCATCAACATTAATCAACTTAGATTTCACACCTTCAACCTCATTCATCTTATCCCGATCTTTAGTATTGCTAACCTTTTCGATCGATTGAACGCTCTCTTCATTCTTATCCACTAAATCCTAAACCCTACACCCCTAAAACCTAAACCCCAAACCCTAAACCCCTAAAACCTAAATCCCTAAACCTTACACCCTAAACCATAAAACCCTAAATCCTAAAACCTAAACCCTAAAACACTAAACCCTAAACCCCTACACCCTAAACCCCTAAACTCTAAAACCTAAACCCTAAAACCCTAAAACACTAAAATCCTAAACCCTAAACCCCTAAACCCTAAACACTAAAATCCTAAACCCTAAACCCCTACACCCTAAACCCCCTAAATCCTAACCACTAAAACCCTAAACCCTAAAACCTAAACCCTAAAACCCTAAACCATAAATCCTAAACTCGTAAAATCTAAACCCCTAAATCCTAAACCCTAAACCATAAACTCTAAACCCTAAACCCCTACACCCTAAACCCCTAAACCATATACCTTAAACCCTAAAACCCTAAATCCTAAAACCTAAACCCTAAACCCTAAACCTTAAAATATTAAACCCTAAACTCTAAACCCTAAACCCCTAAAGCCTAAACCCCTAAACCATAAACCCTAAAACCCTAAACCATAAAACCTAAACCCTAAACCCTAAATCCTATACCTTAAAAACTAAACAAAATACTAATTTCTAACATAAATAGTAGCATCTGAAAAATATAAAATTAAAATGTCAATCACAAGAGAATTCAGAAATACACCCAAAAAACTGAGCATTACACCAATATCCTGTAACTATACACCCAAAAACCTATCCCCTGCTGCTGGATGAACTGATAATTCATAACATGTCCGTGATATTGGCTGGAATTTGCTTGCACCACTGATGCAGCATCAAAAAGGTTTAATTGGAAATAATAAACTCACATATTAGAAAAACTATTAACAAAATAATTAAACTCAATTACCACCTATTTAAAGAACATCACTTTTACCTTGCTTAGAGTTTTCGTTTTCTTCTTCTTTGAGGCATTTGCAATTTGTTTGTCCAACTTTGAACCTAGCCTATATTTTGGACGTCCTCTTGTTCGAACCCTTGGAGGGCTTTGAAGCTCGTTAACGGATTCCAAGTTAGCACCTTCGTGAGATAATGAACATGTCCCCTTCCTTTTGGATTTCATTTCTTCCATCTCAACCATGACGTTATCATAGGCACGGTGCAGAATGGCAGTTAGCTCCTCGGATTCCGATGTAAATTCGCAAATATTTTGCAAACAAAACACCAATTTGTCAAACCTCTTGCTTCTTGGCTCCAACAGTGACTCATCGTGGCTGCTCTTGATGTGTGTATGTCGCCTCTTTACCTTCTTGCTCCATTGTTCCAGTATATATCTCGGTGACAATTGGGTTACTTGTTCAAAGCTTAACACGCTTAGGGCGTGATGGCACAATATCCTTCTTAACTCGAATAATAAGCACTGGCGTTTCACTTGGGCTGCTACTGAGTCGTAAGTAACCGCAAACTTGTTGAATATTGAGTTGAAAACTTGTTCTCCAACTTCGTATACTGAATAGCCTAAAGCGAAGTTTATTAATCTTGTGATGCAATTCACCTTCCCTCTGAATTGTGCTTGGACTTCCCTAAACTTTTTGTGAGTGTACACATGTTGAAACTGAGCTTCTGTGGAGAATTTTGTTGCCCACGGTATGACAGTGTAAAAATCAGCAGCATCTGATTCTCTCTCTGTTTGCTCCCTGCTTCCGAGGTAATTATTGTATTGTTTGACAAATTGGATAAGTGAGCTATTTCAGGTAATGAACTTGTTAAAAAATGAATGCATGCTCTCGCTCCTTTGTGTGATTCTCATCCCGACCCAGAAGTGGTGATCAAGATAAATTAGAACCCATATATGACGGTCTTCATAAAGATCTGCAAAATACACCCAAATCAGACTATAATACACTCAAAAACATGCAATTTACACCTCTACTGTAGATTTTAAACGTCATTACCTGAAAGCCACTAATTATCCACAAGACCATACTTGAGCAGAAAATCATCCCAATTCCTATCAAATGATTTTTTGGTATGAGAGATCCAAACAACATGGCTCATTTCTTGTTCGATTTTTATGTGTCCCTTGTATCCGTTTAATTTGCTTGGAATCTTTTTCATGATGTGTCAAATACATCAACGGTGAATTGTTGTGGGCAGACAAGCCTCGATAACACTTTGCATCGATGCACATTGATCAGTGAGAATTTCTTTCGGAGCCTTTCCTCATATGCAACGAAGCCAACATTAAAATAACCATTTGAATGATTGAATATCTTCATTTTTCATCGAAGTGCATCCAAGAAGTGTTGACTGACTGTGGTGATTCACCCCGACAAAAGAACCACAAACCAGATTATACCTAAAACAGATTACGACTAAACAGAATTAAAATCAATAAATACACCTAAATAATGATCTTATACACTCAAAAACCTCCAATATATACCTCTGCAGCAGATTAATAAAACAATATTAATTCAGTATCATAAACCAGAACAGCATGTTACCTGTTTGTATTGTAGGTGGTGTCAAATGAAATAACATCTCCGAAATACTCACAGGCAGCTCTGCTCTTTGCATCTGCCCAAAAACCAAGCTTAATGGACTGATCGTCCTTGAGTTCGAGCTCGAAAAAGAAATTACAATTCTTTTCTTTCATTCTTAATAAGTATTTCCCGAATTCTTTTGCATCCTCTTGTTCCGAAACATTCTATACTTCTCTAGTGATGTAATTCCTTACGTCTTTTTCGATAAAATTTAACTCGCGGTGACCCCCCGCTGCTGCAACAAATGACTAAAAAGTTTTGCTAGGTCTGATACCAGCTTCCTCGTTATTCTCTATTGTACGATGCACGGACATGCTTAGTTCCCTGTGCTGTTTGAGCATCTATGCTTGATCTGGACAGTAAGGATGTGAATGATGCAACACGACCTTCGAAATGATCCAAACACCAACATCCTTCAATACGTGTATATAAATTCTTGCAGGATAATTTAAACCAGTTGAGGGATTTGTCTTCTCGGTCAGAGATATTTTCTATTTCCATTATCTCTCTCTGCTACATGTAATCAATTGATTCTTAATTTCGTTTCCCTTCTTATTTGTGCTCCAAACTCTTATAGAAAAACCTGCAACCTTTGAATAATCCTTGTAGAATTTTGCAGTATCTTCAAGGGTGTTAAAAGTCATCCCAACCTTGGGGACAAACTGGTCATCAACACCACAGAAGGTCTGCAAAATACACTCAAAATACACTATATTAAAACAAGCATAAAATATAGAATGCAAATACAACTATAAAACCATCATCAAAAATAAGAAAACCAGATTTATGAATCATTACTAAACAAAAACTAAAACAATTCAACTAAAATAATAAGACAATTCACCCTCCGTCAGATGAAAAGTCATAAACTGTAAATGCACCCAAACTTTTCTGAAATAGACCCAATTGTGACTGATCTACACCCGAATGTCTGATATAAAATGGACAAAATTATTTGAATTCTAATGAGAACTAGTACATTAGATTTAATTCAAACAAGGAAGAATAAACAGCAAATATCACAGGCAAGGTTCACGCATTATTCAGCTACACAATCAAAAACTACTAATTGGATTCAAATTCAGATTCAATTACTAACTAAAACTAAATCATACCTCATGAACTTCGTTGGATTCAGTTTTAAAATCTACTTCGCTCTGGTTCAACTGATAATCTGAAGTTGAATCATCCATTATCTTCAAAAATGATTTCACAGCTTGATGTCAAAAAACAATGGATATATGCACAATAAAAAATCTGAAGCACGTAAATGAAGAAGGAGAAAGCAGAGAAAAATGCACGTAAAAGACGAAGGAGAAGGTAGAGAGAAACGCGGGAAAAATATCGAAGAGAGAAGGCAAGAAATTTGAAAAAAGGAAATGAAATCCTTTCAAAAAAGGAAATTATATATTCGCACGTTGATTGAGTTAAAATCTGTTAGAGGTGCGTGAAACATACGTGCATAACAGATGCATTTGAGCGTAACATCAATTAGAGGACTTGTAAGACTTGTAGAGCAAAATTACTTGTATGTAGAGATGAATTGTTATTATATTTAAAATATGTTGATTTTTTTATAGTTTTCATTTTTATTTTTGGACAGAAAAAGAGAAGGAGAAGAAACAAAAAGGGAGAAACAAGAAAAGAGCAAAGAAGAGGGGACTAAGCAAGGTCCTTTTGCAGGAGCAGCTGAAGTGGGACTGGTGGGTGCAACCACACAGTAGAGGCAGCCTCGCCGTGAGCCCCTTCCTTAGCAAGCCAATCAGCCACCGAATTGGCATCTCTCCCTATCAGCCCAAAACGCACAGTCCAGCCCTGCAGTCTCTTCAACTCAAAGAAGCGCATAACCAGATCCTTCTCCACATGGTCACTGGGAATCCTCCAACCTGAAACCAGAGAGAAGGCTTCCATGGAGTCCGTCTCACACACAAGGAACTCGATGCCAGCTTCCAAAGCCAGGAGAAGACCTCTCCATAAGCTCCAAAGCTCCAATCTCAACCCACTAGTTACAGCCACCTTGCCACAGCAGCCTCGGACCCACCTTCCAGAGCTATCTCTCAGCAAGCACCCAAAGCCCGCCTTACGCTCATCTTTAAAAACACTGCCGTCGCAGTTCACTTTAAAGAAGCCCGTCTCAGGTCGTGCCCAAGAAGCAGCTAGAAAGAAGCGGCCATGCTGATTAACTGCCCAAACAGAGCTGGTCTTATCACTGAACATCTACTCGTTCCTATCAAATTTAAAGTATAGATCTTAGTTAAGCATTTTAGAGTATTAAAAATTAAATTGACTCAAACATAAAACAACTATTACGTACGACAATCCCGCTACGTTACCAACAGAATTTCTGCCAATTTCTGCCAACTCTTATTTATAACTATATTTAATGAAAGTGTCTTTATGGATGTGTCTAATAAAATGTATTTTTTATGGATATGTTTAATAGAAGTGTCTTTATAGATATATTTTTTGGATGTGTCTCTTTATATATGTGTTTAAAATATACTAATTAATTATTATTGGCAATAAGTTGGCAGATAAATTTGAACCTGCAACCTACTAGTTTGAAACGAGGCAACCAACATTGCCACCTCTGTCTCCAACGCACTTTCCCTTCTACGCCATTTCTCTTGAGCTTCTTCATATTTTCTTCTCCAATAAGCCAGCTGGTAGTTTAGATCCTGGACTCTATCCTCCATTCTTTTCAAACTTTCTTGCTTCCTGACCGCCTCATCTCTCGCAAGTGTTAATTCTTCATCTTTCTCAGCGATGCTTCTTGAGGCAGCTTGGAACACCTGCTCCGCGTATCTTGCAACGCTCGCCGAATGAAGCGCTTGATCTTGAAGCCAACGGAAAAGTGTAGGACCTCCATCGCCTTTCATTAGGGAATGATCGTCTAAATTTAGGACATGATCGTCCAATAACGGTCCTTCCAAGTTTTCTAATAACTGAGCAGTCATTGCAGAGTCGCCTTCAACTTCTGCCTGTTTGACTACATCTTTCACTACCATAGAAAACACAAACATAAGACTAGTTCATAAAAAACATAAAATAAAATGGAGTTTCAAATATAGGGCTTAAATGAAACTCACTGTTTGAAGGTAAGCTGCATTCAGTTCGTTGCACGAGCGCATTTTTTCTTTCTTGCAGTAATCCTTTAGATTTGTCAAGATCCATGGATTTATTTTGATTCTCTTCTAAAGGCATATCTAGTTAAGAAGAATAACATGCAATTGGCTTCTCCTCAGGGGCCAGCACATTTTCTTCCTCAACCAAATCAACAGGCAAATGCAGCTCCAATTCTTGTAAAACATTTTCCACAACAGAAAAACTTATGAGGAGTACACCGCACTCTTTAATATGGATTGATCCATCGACTTCCCCTTCATCAGTTGTAACACTAAACTCAAAGCGAACCATCAGTGGATGGAATCTAAGAATGTTGTCACAATGAAGTGGATCATACCATACATAAACATGATCCGAGTTCAATTCACTGACGGCTTTGTTCAACCATGTAACCTTTTTGCCTCCTACCAACTGGCATTGACATCGAAGCTTAGCGCCTTCCTTCCTTATTCCTTCGGATGGCGAAAGAACAACACAGTAAATGAAGCCTAACCATTCAGAGTCAGGAAGTTCGGTAACGATAATGGATGAAGACTCTGATTTTTTGTATGCGAAAAACTCTCTTGGAACTCTGTTTCCTGGTAAACAAACCTCTATACTGTTATAATTATAGCCTTCGTGGTGTTTTCTGACTACCACATTGTTAGCTACAGCTTTAATCATTGTTAAATGGAGGCTTTTCATAACAGACTACAATGACTCTTCCTCCAATTTCAAGCTATTCTTGAATGAAATGTGTTTCGTCTTTCCCACCATCTTCCTAGAAAAGGTCTTCAAGTTTGACACCGACTTCAATATGGCACAGTCATCAGCACAGAACTCATGGATTAGTGGTGGAAGCTCTGGCAAACTCCAGAGCTTCTTGCAACTCTTCAAGGACAGAATTTCCAGCCTTTGAAGATGTTTAATGCTCGGAGGCAAGCACTACACAGAGCTTCCATGTTAGACTCAATGAATGTAAAATATGAAAATGCACATGAACGGGGTGAAAGGTGAATGAAAAATAGGAATTAAGCAAAATTCAACAACTACCAGTAGTTACAATGACGCTACCCCCAGCTTCGAGTCCTGGGAGAATGACTCTATTACACACTTTGGTAATTCTCTATGCCCTCTCTCTCTCCTTACCCCTTACCTTTTATTCCTCTGAGATCCTAACTAACTGCCTATATGGATTGACTATCATGCTCTCCCTCTATTAGTTCATATGGTAATCCTTCATCCATGATGGGGATCTTCTTTCTCTTTTACTTGTTGGGCCTTTCTCAGTGGCTAGCCCATCTGCTGCTTCAACATTCTCTTCTGGTTCCTCAATTGGGATGCTGTTGTTTTAAGTTTGCTGGCTGGGTTCCTTGGGTTCCTTGTTAGGTGTATCAACTATACCCTCCCTGAGAACAACCTTGTCCTCAAGGTTGAGTTCCGGAAACAACTTCAGTAACTCATCCCAATCCACCCATGAGGTCTCATCTCTTGGTAAGCCTTCCCAGTCCACCAAGACTTGCATCACTTGCCTCCCATCCTTCTCGACTGAGCGCTGTCCCACAATTGCCATTGGCACTGGCTGGAACGATGCAGGAGCCACAGCGAGGATGGGTGCGTCAGCAGTTTGTGCGCCGTGGAACTCTTTCAGCATGGATACATGGAAGACGGGGTGGATCGTACTCCCCTCTGGTAGCTCCAAGCGATACGCAGTCTTCCCCACTTTACTCCTCACACGGTAGGGCCTGAAATATCTTCGGCCAAGTTTAGGGTGTTCCCGGCGAGACAGCGACAATTGCCGGTAAGGTTTGAGCTTAAGCAATACCCAATCTCCCACCTGAAATTCCTTATCTTTCCGATTCTAATCTGCTTGCTTCTTCATACGCTTTCTGGCTTGGTGCAAGTAATACGCGAGTTCATCATTCAAAATCTCACGGGTGCGTAAAAACAAGTCAACCTCTATGACTGGAGAGGACCCCGGTGTATATCCTGGTGGTAGATTCATTGGAAACCCATGTAAAGCTTCGTGTGGTGTCATTTGAATTGCTGAATGGTAGGAACTGTTATAACAAAACTCTGCCCATGGTAGGAAGGTTGCCCATTGTTGTGGTTGAGAATGGGAAAAGGCACGCAGATATTGTTCAAGGGAGCGATTAGTGACTTCCGTTTGGCCGTCGGTTTGAGGGTGATACGCCATACTATAGTGGAGGTGAGTGCCACTAAATTCGAAAAGGTTGCACCAAAAACGACTGAGGAACAGGGGATTTCTATCAGATACAATGGAGGAAGGGAAACCATGAAGCTTCACTACTGACCCAATGAAAATTCTTGCCACCGTACTGGCAGTGAACCCAGCTCGCAATGGTTTAAAGTGTGCCGTTTTGCTAAAGCGATCCACAACCACCAAGATTGCAGAGTATCCAGCAGACATCACATCGGCAGTTGAACAATGAAGTCCATTGAGAGTTCCATCCACGGCCCACTTGGCACAGGTAACGGTTGCAATAACCCTTGTTGCTTAGAAGTCATATATTTGGTTGATTAGCAAACATCACACTCTTGAATAAACTTATGAATATTTTTACGCAGGCCCGGCCAAAAGAAAAGCTCCCCAATAGCCTTATACGTCTTGAGCTCACCGTGGTGCCCAGCCAATGGGGTGTTATGAAACTCCTGAAGCAGTTGTGTGTGGATACCTTCGAAATCTGGGACCCAAATTTTACCACGATAAACCAACAATCCATCTTGAAAGAGAAAATCACAGGGTAATTCTCCTTGCTTATATTGTTCAATTAGCAATTTTGTCTCTGGATCTTCTCTAGTGGCACGCAGCAATGTAGGAATTAAAGCCGATTGAACTTATGAGAAGGCTTGGAAGCAAATTGGGGTTGCAGTTTCCTCCCCTTGCCGAGACAAAGCATCAGCAGCTTTGTTCAGGGAGCCAGACCGATACACCACCTCAAAATCATATCCCAGCAGCTTAGTGAGGTAATATTATTGGTCAAGGGTCAACACCACTTGATTCATAAGCTCACGAAGGCCTTGGTGATCAGTTTTAATGACGAAATGGCGACCAAGAAGGTAATGCCTCCACTTTGCAACAACTTGTGTGATAGCATAAAGTTCTCTAACATACACTGATGCCATCGACAACCTCCCACTGAGTTTCTTGCTGAAATAAGCAATGGGGTGTCCCTTTTTGGGATAAAACAGCTCCAATTCCATGACTCGAAGCATCTGTCTCCACTATAAAGGGTTGAGAAAAATCAGGGAGGGTGGTGCACGAAATCGTGATCGTTCATTCCTTGGTAACGGCGCTAAAAACTTAATACGCACGTTCATAATCTTAGTTCTTTGTCACAACTTCGCACAACTAACCAGCAAGTGCACTAGGTCGTCCAAGTAATAAACCTTACGTGAGTAAGGGTCGATCCCATGGAGATTGTCGGCTTGAAGCAAGCTATGGTCACCTTGTAAATCTCAGTCAGGCGGATTCAAGGTTATAGAGTTTTAATAATTAAAAGATAAATAAAACGTAAAATAAAGATAGAGATACTTATGTAATTCATTGGTGAGAATTTCAGATAAGCGTATGGAGATGCTTAGTTCCTTCTGGATCTCTGCTTTCCTACTGCCTTCATCCAATCCTTCATACTCCTTTCCATGGCAAGCTGTATGTTGGGCATCACCGTTGTCAATGGCTACATCCCGTCCTCTCAGTGAAAATGGTCCAAATGCGCTATCACCGCAAGGCTAATCATCTGTCGGTTCTCGATCATACTGGAATAGGATTTAGTAATCATTTTGCGTCTGTCACTACGCCCAGCACTCGCGAGTTTGAAGCTCATCACAGTCATCCCTTCCCAGATCCTACTCGAAATACCACAGACAAGGTTTAGACTTTCCGGATCTCAAGAATGATCGCCAATAATTCTAGCTTATACCACGAAGACTCTGATCTCACGATCAGGAGGCTAAGAGATATGCATTCAAGCTTGTTTTCATGTAGAACGGAAGTGTTTGTCAGGCACGCGTTCATAAGTGAGAATGGTGGTGAGCGTCACATAATCATCACATTTATCATGTTCTTGTGTGCGAATGAATATCTTAGAAAAGAAATAAGCTTGAGTTGAATAAAAAAAAATAGTACTTTGTATTAATTCATGAGGAACAGCAGAGCTCCACACCTTAATCTATGAGGTGTAGAAACTCCACCGTTGAAAATACATAAGTGATAATGGGGTAGACATGGCCGAGTGGCCAGCCCCCATAAAGGTCTAAGATAGTATAAAACTGATCAAAGATGTAAATACAATAGTAAAAAGTCCTATTTATACTAAACTAGTTACTAGGGTTTACAGAGATAAGTAAATAATGCAGAAATCCACTTCCAGGGCCCACTTGGTGTGTGCTTGGGCTGAGCATTGAAGCTTTCACGTGTAGAGGTCTTCCTTGGAGTTGAACGCCAGTTTGTAACATGTTTCTGGCGTTTAACTCTGCTTTGCAACTTGTTTCTGGCGTTTAACGCCAGAATAGGGCAGAAAGCTGGCGTTGAACGCCAGTTTGCGTCATCTAAACTCGAGCAAAGTATGGACTATTATATATTGATGAAAAGCCCTGGATGTCTACTTTCCAACGCAATAGAGAGCGCGCCATTTGGGTTTCTGTAGCTCCAGAAAATCCATTTCGAGTTCAGGGAGGTCAGAATCCAACAGCATCTGCAGTCCTTCTTCAGCCTCTGAATCAGATTTTTGCTCAAGTCCCTCAATTTCAGCCAGAAAATACCTGAAATCACAGAAAAACACACAAACTCCTAGTAAAGTTCAGAAATGTGATTTTTAATTAAAAACTAATAAAAATATACTAAAAACTAACTAAACCATACTAAAAACTATGTAAAAATAATGCCAAAAAGCGTATAAATTATTCGCTCATCACAACACCAAACTTCAATTGTTGCTTGTCCCCAAGCAACTGAAAATCAATTAGGATAAAAAGAAGAGAATATACTATAAATTCCAAAATATCAATGAAACTTAGCTCCAATCAGATGAGCGGGACTAGTAGCTTTTTCCCTCTAAACAGTTTTGGCATCTCACTTTATCCTTTGAAGTTCAGAATGATTGGCATCTATATGAACTCAAAATTTAGATAGTGTTATTGATTCTCCTAGTTCAGTATGTTAATTCTTGAACACAGCTACTTTATGAGTCTTGGCCGTGGCCCTAAGCACTTTGTTTTCCAGTATTACCACCGGATACATAAATGCCACAGACACATAACTGGGTGAACCTTTTCAGATTGTGACTCAACTTTGCTAGAGTCCCCAATTAGAGGTGTCCAGGGTTCTTAAGAACACTCTGTTTTTTTACTTTGGACCTCAACTTTAACCGCTCAGTCTCAAGCTTTTCACTTGACACCTTCACGCCACAAGCACATGGTTAAGAACAGCTTTGTTTAGTCGCTTAGGCCAGGATTTTATTCCTTTGGGCCCTCCTATCCACTGATGCTCAAAGCCTTGGATCCTTTTTACCCTTGCCTTTTGGTTTAAAGGGTTACTGGCTTTTTGCTCTTGCCTTTTGGTTTAAAGAGCTTTTGGCTTTTTCTGCTTGCTTTTTCTTTTTCTTTCTTTTTTTTCGCCATTTTTTTTTGCAAGCTTTTGTAGTCACTGCTTTTTCTTGCTTCAAGAATCAATTTTATGATTTTTCAGATTATCAATAACATTTATCCTTTTTCTTTATTCTTTCAAGAGCCAACATATTTAACATTCATAAACAACAAATTCAAAAATATGCACTGTTCAAGCATTCATTCAGAAAAACAAAAAGTATTGCCACCACATCAAAATAATTAGGCTAACTTCAAGGATGAATTTGAAATCTATGTACTTCTTGTTCTTTTGTTTTTAGAACATTTTTCATTTAAGAGAGGTGATGGATTCATAAGACACTCATAGCTTTAAGACACAGTTACTAGACACTAATGATCATGTAATAAGACACAAACATAAACATAAAGCATAGAGAATGAAAACAGAAAAATAAATAGACAAGGAGATTAAGGAACGGGTCCACCTTAGTGGGGGTGGCGCCTTCTTCCTCTTGAAGAACCAATGGTGTTCTTGAGCTTCTCTATGTCTCTTCCTTGCCTTTGTTGCTCCTCCTTCATAGCTCTTTGATCTTCTCTAATCTCATGGAGAATGATGGAGTGCTCTTGGTGCTCCATCCTCAGTTGTCCCATGTTGGAACTTAATTCTCCTAGGGAGGTATTGATTTGCTCCCAATAGTTTTGTGGAGGAAAGTGCATCCCTTGAGGCATCTCAGAGATTTCATGATGAGGAATTTCCTCATGCTCTTGTTGAGGTCCATGAGTGGGCTCTCTTGTTTGCTCCATCCTTTTCTTAGTGATGAGCTTTTGAGATGAATCTCTCCATCTCTCATGACTCAGAGGTGGAAGTTTTTGCCTTCCCTTTCCTCTTTCTAGAGGTTTCTCTGGCCTTAGGTGTCATAAATGGTTATGGAAAAATAAAAAGCAATGCTTTTATCACACCAAACTTAGAAGGTTTGCTCGTCCTCGAGCAAAAGAAGAGAAGAGGGAGTAGAAGAAGAAGAAAATATATGAGATGGAGAGGTGTGAGTGGTTCGGCCAAGGGGGATTTTAGGTGGTTATGATGTGTGAAAAGGAAGGAGTGATGGTTTAAATTTGAGTGGGTGGGTGTAGATGGGTTTGTATGATGGTTTTGGAGGAGTAATGGAGGTGATTGGTGGAGGTTATTTTGGGGAAGAGTGTTATGGAAAGGGGTGAAGAGAAGAGAAGAAGAGGTAGGGTAGGTGGGGATCCTGTGGGGTCCACAGATCCTGAGGAGTCAATGAATTAGCATCCCTGCTCCAATTAGGCGTGCAAAACGCCCTTGTAATGCATGTATGGCGTTAAACGCCAGCTTGCTGCTTGTTTCTGGCGTTTAACACCAATTCCATGCTCTGTTCTGGCATTAAACGCCAGCTTGGTGCTTGTTTCTGGCGTTTAATGCCAGCTTGATGCTTCTTTCTGGCGTTAAACGCCAGTTTGATGCTTCTTACTGGCGTTTAAATGCCAGTAAGTTCTTCCTCCAGGGTGAGCTATTTTTAATGCTGTTTTTTATTCTATTTTTGATTTTTTCAGTAGTTTTTGTGACTTCACATGATCATCAACCTAAAGAAAACATAAAATAGCAATGGAAAATAAATAGATATAATTAAATAACATTGGGTTGCCTCCCAACAAGCGCTTCTTTAATGTCAATAGCTTGACAGTGAGCTCTCATGGAGCCTCACAGATGTTCAGAGCATTGTTGGGACCTTCCAACACCAAACTTAGAGTTTGAATGTGGGAGTTCAACACCAAACTTAGAATTCGGTTGTAGCCTCCCAACACCAAACTTAGAGTTTAACTGTGGGGGCTTTGGTTGACTCTGCAGTGAGAGAAGCTTTTCATGCTTCCTCTCTATGGTTACAGAGGGAGATCCCTGAGACTTAAACACAAGGTAGTTCTCATTCAATTGAATGGTTAACTCTCCTCTGTCCACATCAATCACAGCTCTTGCTGTGGCTAGGAAGGGTCTTCCAAGGATGATGGATTCATCCTCATCCTTCCCAATGTCTAGGATTATGAAATTAGCAGGGATGTAAAGGCCTTCAACCTTTACTAACACGTCCTCTACTAGTCCATAAGCCTGTTTCATGGATTTGTCTGCCATCTCTAATGAGAATTTGGCAGCCTGTACCTCAAAGATTCCTAGTTTCTCCATTACAGAGAGTGGCATTAAGTTTATGCCTGACCCCAGGTCACATAGAGCCTTCTCAAAGGTCATGGTGCCTATGTTACAGGGAATTAGGAATTTACCAGGATCCTTTTTTTTTTTGAGGTAAAGTGTGCTGAACCCAAATATTCAGTTCATTAATGAGCAATGGAGGCTCGTCCTCCCAAGTCTCATTACCAAATAGCTTGGCATTCAGCTTCATGATTGCTCCTAAATACTGGGCAACTTGCCCTTGAACAATGTCTTCATCTTCTTCAGAAGATGAATAGTCATCAGAGCTCATGAATGGCTAAAGGAGGTTCAATAGAATCTCTATGGTCTCTAGATGAGCCTCAGATTCCTTTGGTTCCTCAAAGAGAAACTCTTTATTGGTCACTGAATATCCCAGGAGGTCTTCCTCACTAGGATTCACGTCCTCCTCCTCCTCTCTGGGTTCGGCCACACCAAGTAAGGTTATGACCTTGCACTCTCTTTTTGGATTTTCTTCTGTATTGCTTGGGAGAGTACTAGGAGGAGTTGCAGTGACTTTTTTACTCAGCTGGCCCACTTGTCCCTCCAAATTTCTGATGGAGGACCTTGTTTCATTCATGAAACTTAGAGTGGCCTTAGATAGATCAAAGACTATGTTTGCTAAGCTAGATGGATTCTGTTCAGAATTCTCTGTCTGTTGCTGAGAGGATGATGGAAAAGGCTTGCTATTGCTAAACCTGTTTCTTCCACCATTATTAAAGCCTTGTTGAGGCTTTTGTTGATCCTTCCATGAGAAATTTGGATGATTTCTCCATGAGAGATTATAGGTGTTTCCATAGGCTTCACCCATGTAATTCACCTCTGTCATTGCAGGGTTCTCAAGATCATAAGCTTCTTCTTCAGAAGATGTACTGTTGGATGCAGCTTGCAAACCATTCAGACTCTGAGAAATCATATTGACTTGCTGAGTCAATATTTTATTCTGAGCTAATATGGCATTCAGAGTATCAATTTCAAGAACTCCCTTCCTCTGAGGCGTCCCATTACTCACAGAATTCCTTTCAGAAGTGTACATGAACTAGTTATTTGCAACCATGTCAATGAGTTCCTGAGCTTCTGTAGGCATTTTCTTTAGGTGAATGAATCCACCTGCAGAATAGTCCAATGACATCTTTGATAATTCAGACAGACCATCATAGAATATATCCAGGATGGTCCATTCTAAAAGCATGTCAGAAGGACACTTTTTGGTCAGTTGCTTGTATCTCTCCCAAGCTTCATAGAGGAATTCACCTTCTTTCTATTTGAAGGTTTGAACATCCACTCTAAGTTTGCTAAGCTTTTGAGGATGAAAGAACTTGGCTAAGAAATCTGTGACCAGCTTATCCCAAGAGTTCAGGCTATCTTTAGGTTGAGAGTCCAACCATATTCTAGCTCTGTCTCTTATAGCAAACAGAAAAAGCATGAGCCTGTAGACCTCGGGATCAACCCCATTGGTCTTAATAGTATCACAGATCTGCAAGAATTCAGTTAAGAACTAAAAAGGATCTTCTGATGGAAGTCCATGAAACTTGCAATTCTGTTACATCAGAGAAACTAATTGAGGCTTTAGCTGAAAATTGTTTGCTCCAATGGCAGGGATTGAGATGCTTCTTCCATGTAAGTTGGAACTTGGTGCAGTGAAGTCACCAAGCATCTTCCTTGCATTGTTGTTGGGTTCGGCCATGTCACCTTCTTTTTCGAAAAATTCAGTAAAGTCCTCTTCAGAGTGTTGTGTTTTAGCTTCTCTTAGCTTCCTCTTCAGAGTCCTTTCAGGTTCTGGATCAGTTTCAACAAGAATGTTCTTATCCTTGCTCCTGATCATGTGAAAAAGAAGAGAACAGAAAAGAATAAGAATCCTCTATGTCACAGTATAGAGATTCCTTTATGTGAGTAGAAGAAGAAAAGAATATAAGAAGAGAAATTTGAACACATAGAGAAGAGTGAGTTCGAATTTTTTAGTAGAAGAGAAGTATTAGTAGATAAATAAATAATTAGAAGGAGATGGAAGAATTCAAAAATTAAATAAAATAAAAATATTTTTGTTTTTAATTTAACATAAAAGTTAAAATTCGAAAATTTTAAGAAGAAAAATGAAATTAAATTAAATTAAAATTTAAAACAAATAGTTAATTAAAAAGGAATTTTGAAAAAGTGGTTAGTGATTTTTGAAAATTAGAGAGAGAATTAGTTAGGTAGTTTTGAAAAAGGTATGATTGAAACATAAAACTTTTAAAATCAAACAAAAAGTCAAGTAGTTAATTGAAAAAGATTTGAAAATCAAATTTGAAAAGAAAATTAAAAAGATTTGATTTTGAAAATTAAAGTTGATTACTTGACTAACAAGAAACTAAAAGATATGATTCTAAAATTTAAAGATTGAACCTTTCTTAATAGGCAAGTAACAAACTTTAAAATTTTTGAATCAATCACATTAATTGTTAGCATTAATTTCGAAAATATGAAATAAAAATAAGAAAAAGATTTTGAAAATAAATTTTGAAAATTTCGAAATTATGAAAGAAAAAATGAAAAAGATTTGATTTTTGAAAAATATTTGAAAAAGATAGAATTTTTAAATTGAAAATTTGATTTGACTTATAAGAAACAACTAGATTTTAAAATTTTTTGAAAAAGTCAACTCAAATTTTCGAATTTTATGAGAAGAAAAAGGGAAAGATATTTTTTTTATTTTTGAATTTTTAATGATGAAAGAGAAAAACAATGAAAAGACTCAAAACATGAAAATTATGAATCAAATCACACAATGCATGCAAGAACACTTTGAATGTCAAGATGAATACCAAGAACTTATTTTTGAAAATTTTTAAGAAAAGAAAAACATGCAAGACACCAAACTTAGAAATTTTCAAACTTTAGATACTAACAAATTGAAAATGCCTATGAGAAACAAGAAAAGACACAAAACATAAAAATGCAAAGATCAAACAAAGCAAATCATCAAGAACAACTTGAAGATTATGAAGAACATCATGCATGAGTTTTCGAAAATTTTAATGAAATTAACAAGATGCAATTGACACCAAACTTAAAAATTGACACAAGACTTAAACAAGAAACATCAAATTTTTTGTTTTTATGATTGTATTAAATTTTTTTGGATTTTTCAAAAATTAATTGGAAAAAGAAAATTAAGGATTTCAAAATTTTTAATGAGAATTCCAGGAATCATGCAATGTTAGTCTAAAACTCCGGTCCAGGAATTAGACATGGCTTACTAGCCAGCCAAGCTTTCAGTGAAAGCTCCAGTCCAAAACACTAGACATGGCCAATGGCTAGCCAAGCTTCAGCAGATACAAATCAAGCATATAACAGCTGATTAGATGAGAGTACAAGGGCTCTTGCCATGATAGGTGGAAGCCTCAGTCCAAAAATTTAGACATGGCTTGACAGCCAGCCAGGCTTCAACAAATCATGAAGAAACTTTAGAATTCATTCTTAAAATTTCTGAAGAATAAAATGATTTATTTTTTTAAAATTTTTTTTGAAAATTTTTTTTCGAAAATAAAATAATAAAAAGAAAAACAAAAAAACTTAAAATTAAAATAAAATTACCTAATCTGAGCAACAAGATGAACCGTTAGTTGTCCAAACTCAAACAATCCCCGGCAACGGCGCCAAAAACTTGGTGCACGAAATCGTGATTGTTCATTCCTTGGTAATGGCGCTAAAAACTTAATACGCACGTTCATAATCTTAGTTCTTTGTCACAACTTCGCACAACTAACCAGCAAGTGCACTGGGTCGTCCAAGTAATAAACCTTACGTGAGTAAGGGGTCGATCCCACGGAGATTGTCAGCTTGAAGCAAGCTATGGTCACCTTGTAAATCTCAGTCAGGCGGATTCAAGGTTATAGAGTTTTAATAATTAAAAGATAAATAAAATGTAAAATAAAGATAGAGATACTTATGTAATTCATTGGTGAGAATTTCAGATAAGCGTATGGAGATGCTTAGTTCCTTCTGGATCTCTGCTTTCCTACTGCCTTCATCCAATCTTCATACTCCTTTCCATGACAAGCTGTAGGTTGGGCATCACCGTTGTCAATGGCTACATCCCGTCCTCTCAGTGAAAATGGTCCAAATGCGCTGTCACCGCATGGCTAATCATCTGTCGGTTCTCAATCATACTGGAATAGGATTCAGTAATCCTTTTGCGTTTGTCACTATGCCCAGCACTCGCGAGTTTGAAGCTCGTCACAGTCATCCCTTCCCAGATCCTACTCGAAATACCACAGACAAGGTTTAGAATTTTCGGATCTCAAGAATGACCGCCAATAATTCTAGCTTATACCACGAAGACTCTGATCTCACGATCAGGAGGCTAAGAGATATGCATTCAAGCTTGTTTTTATGTAGAACGGAAGTGTTTGTCAGGCACGCGTTCATAAGTGAGAATGGTGGTGAGCGTCACATAATCATCACATTCATCATGTTCTTGTGTGCGAATGAATATCTTAGAGAAGAAATAGGCTTGAGTTGAATAGAAAAACAATAGTACTTTGTATTAATTCATGAGGAACAGCAGAGCTCCACACCTTAATCTATGGGGTGTAGAAACTCCACCGTTGAAAATACATAAGTGATAATGGGGTAGACATGGCCGAGTGGCCATCCCCCATAAAGGTCTAAGATAGCGTAAAACTGATCAAAGATGTAAATACAATAGTAAAAAGTCCTATTTATACTAAACTAGTTACTAGGGTTTACAAAGATAAGTAAATGATGCAGAAATCCACTTCCGGGGCCCACTTGGTGTGTGGTTAGGCTGAGCATTGAAGCTTTCACGTGTAGAGGTCTTCCTTGGAGTTGAACGCCAGTTTGTAACATGTTTCTGGCGTTTAACTCTGCTTTGCAACTTGTTTCTGGCGTTTAACGCCAGAATAGGGCAGAAAGCTGGCGTTGAACGCCAGTTTGCGTCATCTAAACTCAAGCAAAGTATGGACTATTATATATTGCTGGAAATCCCTGGATGTCTACTTTCCAACGCAATTGAGAGCACGCCATTTGGATTTTTGTAGCTCCAGAAAATCTATTTCGAGTGCAGGGAGGTCAGAATCCAACAACATCTGCAGTCCTTCTTTAGCCTCTGAATCAGATTTTTGCTCAAGTCCCTCAATTTCAGCCAGAAAATACCTAAAATCATAGAAAAACACACAAACTCCTAGTAAAGTCTAGAAATGTGATTTTTAATTAAAAACTAATAAAAATATACTAAAAACTAACTAAACCATACTAAAAACTATGTAAAAATAATGCCAAAAAGCGTATAAATTATCCGCTCATCAGAGGGCAAGTACTGGGGTGTGAGTAAGAGCAGCCTTAAGCCTCTCAAAGGCTAAGTCAGCTAGATGATTCCAGTGAAAGCTGTTTTGCTTGAGCAGGTCCGTCAATGGGGCAGCAAGATGCGCATACTGAGCTACAAAGCGTCGATAGTACCCAGTGAGACCGAGAAAACCCCGTAGTTGTTTCAAGCTGGTTGGTTTTGGCCATTCAACTATGGCGGCTATCTTGGAAGCATCTACTTGCACCCGGCACCGCTGACCACATGACCAAGATATTCTACTTGGGTTTGACAGAAGACACATTTCGAAAGTTTGGCAACAAATTGGTTCTGTTGCAGCACTGACAGGGCAGTGTGCAAGTGGCACAGGTGTTCTTCCTTGGACCGGCTATAAACGAGAATGTCGTCGAAGAAAACCGCTACAAATTTCCAAATATAAGGATGAAACAGTTTGTTCATAATAGCCTGGAATGTAGAGGGGCATTGGTTAACCCAAAGGGCATAACAATGAACTCATAATGTCCCAAGTGTGTCCGAAAGGCTGTTTTCGGAATGTCACTTTCACACATTATAATTTGATGGTAGCCAGAACGGAGGTCAATCTTGGAAAAGTACTTGGCACCACCTAATTCATCAAGGATCTCATCAATATTTGGGATCGGAAACTTATCCCTAATGGTAATTGCATTTAATGCGCGGTAGTCCATGCAAAAACGCCAGCTCCCATCCTTCTTGCGTACAAGTAATACTGGACTGGAGAAAGCACTGTGACTTTCTCTAATAACCCCTGCTTGTAGCATTTCCTCCACCAATTTCTCAATCTCTTCCTTCTGATAGTGTGGGTAACGATAGGGGCGTACATTGACCGGGTCTGCTCCTTGTTGGAGGTGAATTTGGTGCTCAATTTCTCTAGGTGGAGGTAATTCGGTGCGTTCTTGGAACACCTCTTGGTACTCTTCCAATACTTGCTGCACTTGTTGATCTTGCTGTTCTGGTGTGGCTTCAAGTTCATTCAGTTCCAGTACTCTTAAATGAAGGAAGGAAGCGATGACATCTGCAGTGACCATCTTGTTAAGAGTTCTACCTCCGATTGCCCCTGGCTGGAACAACCGCTCACCTTGCAGCTTTACAGTATGTCCCCCTACCACGAATTCTATTGTTAAATTCAAGTAATTCATTGTTACATCACCTAATTGCATTAACCATTGTGCACCCAAAACAATATCGGCTCCCTTGATATCAAGAATGAAGGTTTCTAACCGGAATCCAAATCCTTGCATATGCAGTGGCACCTGATTGCATTTGGAAACACAACCAAAACACTCGCCACTACCAACATATACATTCAACTACGGTACTTGAGTGATTGGTAAGCCCACTTTCCTTGCTGTCGCTGATTTCATGAAATTATGGGTGCTTCCCCCATCCACTAATACCATTACTGGGTTCCTTTCACAGGTTTCAGCGATTCTGATAGTTTCTGGGTGGTACACTGCCACCATGGCATTGAAGCTTATCTCCACCACGCCTTTCTCCGGACTGGGTGTTCCCAAGCTGGCCGAGTCTCCCTCTGGATTAGTCATTTCGGTCTGCCACCCATGAAGTAACTCATCCATTTCTTCACCTCCCACCAGCAGTAGAAAGGATGATTTACACTTATGTCCCACCGAATACTTTTCATCACAATAATAACAAAGTCCCTTCTCGCGCCGCTGTTTAATCTCGGCAGCTGTGAGTCGACGATGAGGAGTATTGCTCCCGCTTTGTGAGCCAGGGGGTCCCTTTTCAAGTACTGGGGACTTCAATGATGCGGATGATGAGGGTGGTCGTAGCAATGGTGGCCGAACAGGGCTGAGAGTGGTAGGAGTACCTCCGGCAGCACGGTGGCTGTGTGGTCGCAGATTGAGAGAATTTGCACTATGCTTCTGCTCATGCAGTTTGGCAAGGGCGACCGCTTCCACATATGTCTTAGGCTTCGCAAGCATGAGCTCGCACTTGAGTGCATCGTTCAACCTAGCCGTAAAGAGTGACACTAGCCAATCCTCCGTCAGTCCCGTGACTTGGTTGGACAGATCTTCGAATTGGGAATGGTACTCTGTGACCGTGGAATGTTGTTGAAGATCTTTCAACGCTGCCTTTGGGTCATGAAAAATATTGCAGCCGAATCTAGTGCTTAGCGCCTCCAAGAATCCCTCCCAAGTATACATGATGCCATTATTTACGCACCATCGATACCATGTATATGCTGGGCCGGTGAGGTGGAAGGACAAGAGCCGCACTCTCCACGCCTCTGGTACCGTACAAAGCTCGAAATACTCCCTGGCTCGGAAGGTCCATTCCTCCACTCCCTCGCCGTTAAAAATTGGTAGCTCGGCCCGAACTCCCTTCGGCCATTGCGACAGATGGAGATTCCCCATAGAACCTGCGGAATCGAAACTCTCTCCATGTTCCGGTATCGCTTGCTTGAGCTTCAAGCTTTCCTTGAGCATCTTCTCAATGCTCTTAACCGACGTTTCCACAGATCCAAGTCGGCTTTGGGTTTCCACGACCTGAGCGATGGTTTCGATTTGCCCTCTCTGAAGCGCTGCGATCTCGGACCGATGTTGTTGGTAAGCATCCTCCAAACGGGACAGTGGAGTTCCTGATTCCATTTCCGAATCCTCTCAACGAAAGCACCAATTTGTTAGACTCAATGAATGCAAAATATGAAAATGCACATGAACGGGGTGAAAGGTGAATGAAAAATAGGAATTAAGCAAAATTCAACAACCACCAGTAATTACAATGACGCTACCCCCAGCTTCGAGTCTTGGGAGAATGACTCCATTACACACTTTGGTAATTCTCTATGCCCTCTCTCTCTCCTTATCCCTTACCTTTTATTCTTCTGAGATCCTAACTAACTGCCTATATGGATTGACTATCATGCTCTCTCTTTATTAGTTCATATGGTAATCCTCCATCCATGATGAGGCTCTTCTTTCTCTCTTACTTGTTGGGCCTTTTTCAATGGCTAGACCATCTGCTACTTCAACATTCTCTTCTAATTCCTCAATTGGGCTGCTGTTGTTTTGAGTTTGCTGGCTAGATTCCTTGAGTTCCTTGTTAGGCGTATCATTCCATCAAGTATTAGTTCCTGTAATTTTGACAAGATGCCAATGTTGTCAGGGAATTCAGTGAGATTACTACATTCCTTGAGATGCAATATCTGTAGAGAACGTAAGCCATCAAATAGAACATGAAGTTGGTGCTTGTCGATTAGGGGGCATCAAAATATATTTTTTAGTTATCACTTAATTATTAACTTAATTTTTTTTATTTAGTAGTCTAACAATATATTTTAATTTATTCCATACTTTTAAACATTAATTACAACTAATGACAAAAATAATAAATTCTGACGGACCACTAATATTTTTAATTTTTTATACTACAAGATAACAAAATTTTGTATTAATTCTTTATCTCTCCAGTTAACAAATTTCTATATGTCTTATTTTTTTATTTTTGTCTTGAAAATATTATCCAAATATAATGTAAATATGTTTTAGAAACATGAAATCTTATGCTCAAGTTTTTTCCTCATTCAATTATTTTTTCTGTCACTAAATGAAAAGATATCTTAATGGACACTAAATTCAGTATGCAAATAATATTGTATGTATTATGTATATCTATATATGTACCTGAATCCCCTGCCATAGTTGTTTGGCATTGCCGTGCGACATGCGAATCTTAAGAAGGAACTTAGCAAAAAAGTTTAGTGGAAGAGAGTCCAAAGGGTATCCATACCACTCAAGGTAAACTAGTTTGTGAGAAAATGATTCAAGGTCTTCAGGAAGACTAGTGTTGCCAGCATATTGATCTGAGGGCTTATATAATTTAAGAAATCTTAAATTATTCATCCTTTTAAAAGCATCAGCATTCAACTGCATTTCTTCGATTTGTGACAAATCTAACATTATGCCTTCAATGGCATCTGTACCCTACATAGCAGAATAGCAAATAGTATAACACTGGTTAATATTTTATACATAAATTATTATTGTTCTCTGATTTTTTGAATTTTCTTTTCTTGGCATGTACTTATATACTTACTACAGAGTTATATCTATTATTATTATTATTATTATTATTATTATTATTATTATTATTATTCATAAAACAAATTTACTAGGAAGTGCATATATATATATGAATTAAATTTTTTTGGCCAATAATTAATCAACATTTATTTTTAATTTTTTCCTTAAATATTTGTTCATCCACTATTTTAGTTGATAATTGTTGAGTAAAAAAATTGTTTCTCTAGCAAAACCTCACAAAATATCTTGATAACTTTATTTTTATTGACATTAAATTATTAATTCAAAAAATTATACTTTTAAAACATCAAACTAAAGTACTATAAAATTTATTTATTATTTTTACTAATAATAAAAAGGCAACAACAATTTATTTCTTTTCCGGCCAAAACTGATTTTTATCACGATAATCTAGCAAACTTTTTTGTCTAATTTGACACGTATATTAAATTAATTCATTCGTGTTATGTTGAATTAGATTGAGATACACGCTATACTAAAGAGATAAATTAATTATATTATATAGTATATTTTAATATTATTTAGAGATTAATTAGATAATATATAAATTAATGTTAAATTTAAATATTTTATATTAAAAATATTTTATAAAATATTTATTTGATAATTTGTATATAATTTTATATAATTATTCAACTAAAATGTAGTACAAATTAGATTATATATAATTTATTGTTTTAGGAATTTGAACTCATTTATTTTAGAAAAAATATAAATTTTTTATATTAGAATTGTATAACTTTACATCTTTATTGTTTATTTTTATTGTTTGCAAATAATTAAAGAAAAAAAGTTAGGAAAAAAATGTAATACAACAAAAAGGTAAAAAATATAATATAAAATCATAAATTGACTTTATAATCATGATATATTTAAATATATCTAGTAAAAAAATATTGTGCTAAATTTAATTTTGTTTGGAGAAGTTTTTAGTAATTGGTGCGAGAGATTAAAAAATAAAGCATAGTAGTAAGAGCCCTATATGCAACATACTTTATAAATAGACTAAATAATATAATAGTAAGAGTCTTATATATAACATATCAACATGTATAAGTAAGTTAAATAATGTGAAATTTAAATATTTATAACTAATTTTTTTTATAATTATGATTATGATATTTTTTATATATATTTATTATATTTAATTAATAATTTATATTTTAATTAAACAATAATAATAATAATAGTAGGTAAGATCTTTTTTTTAACTTTTTTATTTTTCTTCTTAAAAATGATTGGTTGATTTTTGTATGTTGTCATATGATTAAAAATACTAATATAATATCATTAAAAAAAATAAGATAACTAAAAATTGTATAAAAAATTAAAATTAATTTTATAGATTATAAATAGATAAATTGACTGATATAAGATCATTATAATAACTCTACCAAAAGTTGAATACTTCATTACTTTGTATAACAAATAAAAAGTAATATAGCAAAATTTAATTATTAGAAAAAAAAATTTAACTTTCTTAATTAGTACGTATTTTTAAAAAAATATATATTAAAAAAATTAATAAAATTTATTATTTTTAGTCTATAATTAATTAATAATATTTAAAAATATAAATTAAAAATATATTATTAAACTTTTAAATAAAAAATATTAAACTAATAACTAAAAATATTAATAAAAAATAATAAATTGGTGGCACCGGTCGAACTTTTCTATCCTTAAAACTCTCTTTAGTAAAATCATTTTTAATATATGAGAAGGGTGTTAGCTAGTCTTACCTAGTTATCTTTGAGTATAGCACAAATTTCTTCGGTGTCCCACATCAATCGGCTACGTCTTGTAGGATCTTCGCTGCTTTCTCGACGCACTATTTCAAACGCCATTTTTTGCAACAAGTCATGGATTTCTAATGTATTATTATATGAAATAGATATGAAAGCTTTATTTTGAAGGACCACCATTCCACACCTTGCTTCAAGCGCACAAGCCAACAATATGCTTGTGACACTATCCTTTTCTTCTCCTTTGTGAAAAAAATGCAATTTTAAGAAATATCTTTTTCTCCTCTTCATCTAATCCGTCGTAGCTCATCTTGTACAAGTTTTGAATAGTCTCATTAGAATACTTCTTCAGTTTCTCCAGAGTACCTTTCCAAAAGTCAATAGGTTTCGATCGAAGACTTGAACTCAAAACCTTCAAGGCTAAGGGGACGCCGCCAGCATACTCTACCGCGCTGGCGGATAGAACCTCATAACCCTCTCGAGGATGAATCTCATTGAAGGCTTCTAAGCAAAAGAGTTGTAATGATTGTGGATCGTTCCATTTTTTTACCTCGTGGATCCAATCCACTTCATCATTAAGAATATGCTTATCTCTAGTTGTTATGATAAGTCTACTATCTTCACTTAGGTCTCGGTATTCTCTACAAAAATATTTTACTTGATCCAAACTGATACGTTGGCTAACCGGAGATTAATGGGCTGGACTGATAAGGTTGGCCCAAACATCTGGAGGAGAGGATCTCCAACTTGATTTGCGTCTGGGATCTACTGTCCGAGTTGTGTATGTGAAAGAATGGGGGGTGGTACCTGCAAAGACACTCTGATGCCTAAGTTAGCAAAGGATTTTAGCAGGTTTAGAGAGTATTGGAACTTAGAGATACCTGAGGGGTGTCAGTGTATTTATAGTGGTGAACCAATAACCACCGTTAGAGTAGTTTCACCTTTTAAGGTGGATAACCGTCCCTTTATCTTAGGGAAGTTGAGATATGGCTCCAGGAAGTGGGTTGAGAGATTTTAGGGGCAGTTACTTATTCGAATAAGTGTTATCTGCCAACTATCATTTGATCCCGGCTTCCTTGAGGTGGAGTCTGTGTTGATTCCGACCTCTTTCGAGGAGGTCGTTCGGAAGCGAAGGATAATCTTTGGATTGGGCCTTTTTGGTGTGCTTGGACCTGGGCCCTAGTGTTGGGTCAGGATATAAACACAAACTATCCACATCATCAAGCACTATGAAAAATTGAAAACCTTTTTGTTACCAAGCCTTTTTAGGCCATATTGGAATCCAACAACATTAGGTATGCAAATTTCTTCTTTTAAAAGCTTAGAGATAAGCCTATCATGTGAGTGTTCTTTTACATTTTCTACATAGCAAACCTTGTCAAATTGGGGAAAGAGTTTGGCAAACAACACATTTTTGTATTTTTTCATTAAAATTTCTACATTTTTGCATATTTTGTCAGTTCCAACAAGGTCATTTAGCTCAATAAGTCTCTGATAAACCCATATTTCATGAGTTCTTTTGTGCTTAATTTGAGTGATTTATTCAATCCTCCACCTACTTATTCATATTAACTGAATGGTTTTACTTTTCCTTCCTTTTTATGTCATATTGTGAAAAACATGTTTTTCTAAGCTTTAAAAATTAATTATTTTAATTACCTTCATTTTCATTCGATGCCGTGATTAGTGTGTTGAGTAGTTTCAGATTTTCTAAGGCAGAATGACTTAAAGGATGGAAAAGGAAAAATACAAAAATGGAAGGAGAAAGCAAAACGGAGCTTTGAAGGAAACTGGTATTCACGCGATCGCATGGACGACGCGATCGCGTGCCAGAAGCGAAGATGCAGCGACGCGGACGCGTGACTGACGCGACCGCGTGGCAAGGAAAAGCTCCGAATGACGCGACCGCGTGACCCACGCGGACGCGTGACAGAGGCCACGTATCAGAATTTACAGAATACGCCCCCAGCGATTTCTGAAGCCCTTTTTGGCCCAGATCCAAGTACAGACAGCATAGACCAGAGGTTATAAAGTGTGGGAATGCACCCATTCAAAAGAGAGCTCGCATATTTTATTTTTCAATGATTTAGATTTAGTTGAGAGGGAGATCTTCTCCTCTCTCTCTTAGGATTTAGGATTTCTTCTCGCTTTAAGAGTGACTCTCAATCCAGGTTTTATATTTCTTTGTTCTAAACTTCCCTTTCACTTTATTTATTTATTTCAGTATATGAGTTGGCTATTTACCTTTATAATTGAATCTATGAATTCTTCCATGTTACAGACTGTTATTTGAATTAATGATAATTGAGGTATTTTCAGTTTATGATTGTTCTCTTTGATTTAAGTTACCATTGCTTCCATCTAAGAACATTTTTATTATTCCAACAATTTTACTTTTTCCCCTTTTGGTCCTGGTTAAGAATTCAGTAACTCAACAGTTATTAAACTCAACATAATTGATAATCGTTATCTTGCTAATTGAGCTGAACTTAAGTAATCCCAACCTTTTCTTAGGAAATAAATAGGATTTAAAGGTCAATTTAATTAGTCCCTTGACTTTCCTTTGCCCTAGTAAAGGTTGACCAAGTGGAGTTTAGATTCAATTTTTATTATAGTTGAGAGAGATAACTACGTTGGACCTCCAACTTCTCTTACCTTGCCAAAAGTCTGCTTTACAATATTTATTTATTTTAATTGCCATTTACTTTACTTGTCATTTAAATTACTTGCTTCTCATCTTCTAAACCCCGATTACAACCTTTATAGCCAATAATAAGAACATACCTCCTCGCAGTTCCTTGAGAAGACGACCCGAGGTTTGAATACTCGGTTAACAATTTTTAAAGGGATTTGTTACTTGTGACACCCAAAACGTTTGTACGAAGGGATTTTTGTCGGTTTAGGGACTATATCTACAACGCGACTGTTTTTATGACATTCTTTACTGGCAAAAATCCCTAACATCAAAATGGCGCCGTTGCCGGGGAACTGCTAACGTGTGCCTTATTTTTGGTTATTGTAAATATTTTTTCTTTTGCTTGTTTATTTATTTTTGTTTTTTTTTCTTTCTTTCCTGTTTATCTTTATTTGCTACCATGAACTCTCACCCCTCTCGCTTTGAGTTTGGTTCTAATATTGTTAAAGGAAATAGAAGTTACAGCAGGAACGCGCATCAAGGTCAGACCAATCAAGGATGGATGGAACCAAGAGGATCTAATCAACCCTTTTGGCAGCAACACCCTCCGAGATATCCTGGACAAAGACCATTCTACAATGCATACCCAACTGAAAGATATGGTGGACAACCTTGTAACTACCAACAAGCCCCACCCCGTGCATGTAAACCATCCTTTCAATATCACCTCAAACCACCACACTCACAAGCTTCTCTTCACCATTCGCCACCATATGATCCTTCCTTACCCCAGTGCCAATCCAATCGCTCCCAATCACCACCACTTTCCTTTGTGTCATGTCCAAGTCCAGCAACCCGAGAAGCAGAGGTTCGCCTAACGGAAACAGTAAATAAATTTCAAATAACCATTCAACAACTGGAGCAAGCGATAATTCAATGGGTTTCTAGGCGCTCAAATACACAAGGATCAGCCACAGCCCCATGTGAACAGTCTAACGAAGAGCGTAGCATGAAGGAGATACCAGAAACTCCAGTGGACAAGACAGAGAATGAATTCGTACTAGAACAAGTAGAAGAAGCTGTCATCGCTCAAGAAGAAGAGTTGGTTGAAGATCTAGGAGATGCTGAACCTCCATGGGAATCCAGAATTGAGGAACATGCCGTCAAGGAGACTACAGTTGATGCTAAGGAGGATATTTCTCCAAGGCAAGTCGTTTATAAAGAATCAGACGGAATAATCCAAGAAACAAATTCCCTCGATAGTGATAGTCACAAGTCTAGCTCTCTTAGTGATGAACTTGCATCCGCAAGTGAATTCTCTGAGATCGAAGAATCTTCCCCAAGTGAATATGAAGATGATGCAAAGGTAGATTTCTCTCAACCTCCAATCTATGACTCAAGTGATGAGGAAGACACAGAAGACTTTGACCAGGACACAAATATAATTGAAGATCTTTGCAAAGAAGTGGAGGAATTCACAGAAGAGCACAAAGAAATGGAACTTGCAGAACCACCAAAAACACCTATCCCAAGGCCATTACCACCTAATACAAGCTTCAAGTGGGTACAATCCTTAACTTATAACTTTACTTATTCACTTGAATATGGTTTGCTTGAAACAGATGGCCAGCTTAGAGCTCTCTGCGGCTTTAAGAGTAAGAGGAAAATGGCTCGTACTCAGAGCTGGTGCACAAGGTTCAATAAAGTTCCACGCTTCACCTCGAAGTATACGGATTGGTATCATGCTCAATTGCATGGATCACGGAAAACGTTTGGTCACCAAGGTGAGATTCTACTTTTTAAACCGCCCGAATGGAAACATGTAGATCAAGACAGAGGCGGATTTAAAAGCAAGGCTTGGAATCCTGGACTCTATCCTAACATTCGTCGTCCCGGGAGCCTGAAAATCTGTTTGGAGCTGCTCAGAAGCTTTGCATGCTTGGTTTGGGACCCCGGAGGCTATTGGCATTTCAAGCACTGGTGGAGATTTTTAGACGAATTTAAACATAAGCCGCCATAATAGGATACTCCTCCAATGTCCAACTTAAGGACTTTAACTAAAAGTGCTAGGTGGGAGACAACCCACCATGGTATGTTCGCTTCTTTTTCAATTTATTTCTTGTTAATTGCTTTCATTTTTCCTTTTTCATTTTAATTTATTAAACCTGGAATCATGCATAGCATTCATGTTAATCATTGCATTCTGCATTTTTCATGCATATATATTAAAAAAAAAAGGGAGTGCACGACGCGACCGCATTCCCCATGCGATCGCGTCATATTGCGAGAAACACCACCCACGCGACCGCATGACCCACGCGGCCGCGTGATATATATATATATCGGCGTAAGGATCCAACGAACAGAAAGTTAGGCTGGAATCGTGCGGCCCTTGTGCGTTTCGCACAAATTGGCCCGACGCGATCGCATGCCCCATGCGATCGCGTCCCTTGCACAATACCAATCCCACACAACCGAATGAGCGACGCGATCGCGTCGCATGGATTGCACATCACCCCAAAAAGGAGACAGAGAGTTGCGCTAAAACGGCGCTGGAGTCGTGCGTTTAGCACGAATTCCAGCGACGCGATCGCGTGACCCACGCGATCGCGTCACCCCTCTTTTCCCCCTCACATGCGATCGCGCGCCCCACGCGATAGCGTCACTCCCATTTTCACCCCAACCACGCGACCGCGTGCCCCACGCGGTCGCATGGATTCGAAAATATAACCCCCCCAGCCACGCGAACCCTATCAGTCGCGCAGCCCCCCACCCCCAACCCTCTTCTCCCTCTCTGCTTCTTCTTCCTCCAGCCACCACCCAGCACCACCCAGCCGCCACCGCGCCACCACCCAGACGCCGTCGCCGTCCAGACACTGCCGCCGTACCACCCCCTCCCCCTTTTTCTTCTTCTTTCTTCCTCTCTCCTCTCCTCTCTGCCACCACCCAGAACCACCACCCACCACCGCCGGCCATCCAGCCGCGCCCCCCCCTCCGCCACCCACCCGCAACCCCCCTCCCTTCCTCTATCACTAACCCTAAGACCCTATCCCATTCCCCCTCAGCCGCCACCGTGCCGCCGTGCCCCGCCACCGCGCCGGACACCACCGCCACCATCACCCAATCGTTCTGCTTCTTTCGCTTTTCAGGTTCCGCAACACGTACTCTCTTTTATCCATTCGTCGTTTTTTCTGTATTTTTTTCCGTTTTTGTTCATACTTAGGATAGATAGATATGCATGCTGTAGTGGATTTTTAGGTTGTTAGGTAGCTTAGGCTGTGGTTAGTGGATCTAGGTCTGTTTACTTGCACTGTTCCTGTTTCTGTTTTATCATAACTGCAATTCTGTTGTTCCTGTGACCTCGTTCATATGCTGTGATTTCTTGCATTTGCTGCTTGTTACTCTGAATTTTTCTATTTCTATTAATTATAGGTAACTACAGCAAGTTTTTAATTCATATGCACTGCTATGATTGGTGTTTATTTTCCGGGACAATCCAATTTTAGCCGGAATGCTGTCCAAATTTTTTTTGTAAATTGTTTTCATTCATGTTTTGGTTTGGCATTTCTGAACTCTGTTTTACTCTACTTTACCCAAACCGTTTCATGAATGCTATGGCAGACTTTCTTATCCTCTTTGGTTTCCTGGTTCATAAACTGCATTTGTGATTCACTGATTCTAATTTTTGCTTTCTTTATTTCTATTCGAATCAGCATCACCCTGTTTTCCTTGTTCGATTATGAGTACTTCTATTCCTACTTGTAAATCCTTGTTATATGGAATTTTTCTCTATGCCACTTACTTTAACCCGCACTTTACTAACTCACTAATTTTAATTTACTAATTTCTTCTTCAAATTCTAACCATACTAACCCTTTTGATCTCTTTTCTGTTTATTTTCACTTTCCTCTAACTTTCTAACCATGGCATATTGATTATTTTTCCATTTAACATAAATTCAATCACATTTCATATACTCATTTTCCTTATTTTATTTCTCCTTTGCCGCTTTGAGTTTCCTTTGTTTAATTCCCTATTTGCTTTACTATTTTTATCCATATCCTGGTTTTCTATTTTTCAGGATGTCTGCCTCCCAAAGGAAAGGAAAAGGCAAGGCTACTGGCAAGCGCAAGCGAGGAGATTCCTCCCAGTCCATCATTGCCCTCATGCACGATTCCTCATAGCGGGAGAAGAACTTCACACAGCAGGAAAAAGCTGACCAGCTGCTCCCTGCAAATGATCCTATAAAATTTGCAAACCGATACTGTGAGCTGAAGTACCCGGCTTTTGCAAACTCCAGAAATCTGTACCTGGAGCGAACTCTGAAGATTCCAGAAGTACTCCAGCAGTACACCACTGAGCAAATCAAGCAAAGGGGCTAGTTCTTTCTGGAGAGAACACTGACAGAGGTCAACGCATCTTGGGTCCGGGAATTCTACTGCAACTACTACCTCACCACCCTAGATGCAGTGAACCTAAGAGAAAAACAAATTCTAGTCACTGAGGAGGCCTTAGAGGACATTCTCCGGCTCCCAGCCAAGTCCGATCAGCCTGATGGTTATTCAAAGGCTGAGGAGGACATGCGTCAGATGCAGTTTGATTGGGATGCCGTGAAGGCACGGATAGCTCTCGACCCGACAGTTCCTTGGGAGATGGGTCAGGACACCACCATGCCTCGAGGGATCAAGAGAGCGTACTTAAATGATGAGGCTCAGTTATGGCATCAGATCTTGAGTAATTATGTGATGCCAAGTACTCACGAGACGGAGATCCCGGCTGCTATGATCACCCTCCTTTGGTGTGTGATGGAGGGGAAGGACCTCTATCTGCCACACTTTATCCGGCATTTTATGGCCAGGGTCCACGTCCGAGGCACCCTCCCTTTTCCGTATCTGGTTACACAGCTAGGCCGTCGAGCTGACGTGCCATGGGAGGATGCCGATGAGAGACCACCAGCGGCGAATTGCAGGAAGATCATTCCTCACAGCAGGAACTTCTTAGCTTTGGGCTACAGACCACCACCCTTCACTGCTACTGATGAGCCAGCCCCACCGTCTGCTGGAACTTCTTCATCCACAGCTGCCACTACTGCTCCTGCTGCTACCACTGCACCTTCACCTGCCTCTGAGCCCGTATACCGCCTCGTGCACCGCCTATTCCGATAGCTTGATCAGATGGAGCGCCGTAACCGGTGCCGGTATGAGAGATTGGAGCGTCGCAACAAGCGACGCTATGAGCACCTGAAGCTGATGATACGATCCGGCGACATCCCCTCTGAGCCCGACACACCATCTGAGCCATCAGAGGAGGAGGAGGATGGGCACGAGGAGGAGACTTATTTCCAGGAGGAGACCCATCAGCAGGCAGCCACAGAGCAGGCTGCCCCGCATCAGGAGGTGATGCCCCAGATAGAGGCTGCGGATCCGGAGATCCCGATCCAGTCAGCCCCACCTCTACAGCAGCCAGACCCTCAGCCCACCACCACCACAGAGCCTCCAGCTGCCATCCCTACCAGTGATGACACCCCTTCACACCCGACTTGATTGAGCATCAGGGACGATGCTTCATTTTAAGTGTGGGGAGGTTGCCATCTCTGGCGTTTATTTTGGTGAACCACTACATACTTTTTCTTTTATTTTGAATATTTTTCTGTATTTTTCTTTTTACTGTTATTTTCTGAGTACTTATACATTGCTTTTATGTATTTTTACTCTATTTTTGCATATTGCATCTTTAGTTCATATTTTTAGTTATTTAGTTTAGTTTGCAATTCTGATTTATTAGTGGATTAATTAGTATAGTTTACCCTTTTTAGCATCAGATAGTATAGTTTAAATTGAAAAATATAAAAAGAAAGTAAGCTAGGAAATTGAACATATCAGATTTAAATCCATAAACCTTGTATATAGCATTACATGATGTAGTTAAGCTGACAACATTTCATCAAGGAGGAACATTAAAACTTTAAAAGCTACCCTAAATAATTTTTTTTTATGAGAATAATGGGAATTTTTAACTAAACATGCATAACATATATGAATGATATATGATGCTTGAGTTAGAGAACACAGCCTGTGAGTCTTGAGCTTAATTGTATGGTTGCATTCAAACCATAACTTCATTCCTGTGTGTTTCGCTTCTTTTTATTCTGATGTTCTTTACTTTGCTTTAATCTATATGTCCAATTATAGAATATAGAATAGATACATACCAAAAGAATGATTGAGGCCATCATTTAATTTTAGCTCACTTACCCCAAATTAGCCTACCTTTTTACATCACCTTTGTTAGCCCCCTTGAACCTTTTAAAACCCCTTTATTCTATTTAGCCAAATTACTAGCCTTAAGCAGAAAAACAAAAGAAAACCCCAAGTGAATCCTTGGTTAGCTTAAGATAGAAAATTATAAATAGAGTAAAATGTGGAAAACCTATTGGGAACATGGATGATAGAAACAAAAGGGTAGAAGAGTTAAAAGAAATAAAATAAATTTGGGAAGCATGCTCATGAGAAATCAAAATGATTCAATTACCGTGTTTTAAAAAAAAGAGTTATTTTTCAGCATTTAATAAAAGGGGATACAAAAGAACCCCCCCTAATGCAACAATACACATGGGATAAAAATAAAATTTGAAACATGAGCATGTAATAATAAGTGGGATAATATGGGAAAATAGGTAAAGAGATTTTGTTTTACTATAAATATGTATGTTAAGGTGAGATCTTAGTCTAATTAAGGATTCACTTATTAGCTCACTTAACCTTATACATATATCCTTGCCTTTACCTTGGCCCCATTACAACCTTAATTAAAGACCTCATGACTTTTTGGTATGACTATATTTTATAATTGTTGATTGGTTAGATGAAAAACAAAGCTATAAAAGTAAAAATAAAAAGAAAAGTAGAGTGAATAAACCCAGTAAACACTGAGTAACTAGAGGGTAAACACAAAATCCAGTGAGGGTTCAATAACTCATCAACATATATCTGTACTTAATTTACTAATTGTTTTGCAAGTTTGTACAATGTTTTCTTTCCCATCTCATTTGCTGAAATGCTTCATTATTTAAGGGTTGGCTATACATATACATGACTCCTTGAGAATATGAACTAACTTGACTACATGTAAGCTTTATATATGAGTGAATAATTTAGAGTTGCATAATGCATCATTCATTTAGGTAGTTGCATTGCATGACATTCCATCACTTTAACCTTAATTATTTACCTTGGGTTTAGCATGAGGACATGCTAGTGTTTAAGTGTGGGGAGGTTGATAAACCCATATTTCATGAGTTCTTTTGTGCTTAATTTGAGTGATTTATTCAATCCTCCACCTACTTATTCATATTAACTGCATGGTTTTACTTTCCCTTCCTTTTTATGTCATATTGTGAAAAACATGTTTTTCTAAGCTTTAAAAATTAATTATTTTAATTACCTTCATTTCTATTTGATGCCGTGATTAGTGTGTTGAGTAGTTTCAGATTTTCTAAGGCAGAATGACTTAAAGGATGGAAAAGGAAACATACAAAAATGGAAGGAGAAAGCAAAATGGAGCTTTGAAGGAAACTGGTATTCATGCGATCGCATGGACGACGCGATCGCGTGCCAGAAGCGAAGATGCAGCGACGCGGCCGCGTGACTGACGCGGACGCGTGATTGACGCGACCGCGTGGCAAGGAAAAGCTCCGAATGACGCGACCGCGTGACCCACGCGGACGCGTGACAGAGGCCATGTATCAGAATTTACAGAATACGCCCCCAGCGATTTCTGAAGCCCTTTTTGGCCCAGATCCAAGTACAGACAGCATAGACCAGAAGTTATAAAGTGTGGGAATGCACCCATTCAAAAGAGAGCTTGCATATTTTATTTTTCAATGATTTAGATTTAGTTGAGAGGGAGATCTTCTCCTCTCTCTCTTAGGATTTAGGATTTCTTCTCGCTTTAAGAGTGACTCTCAATCCAGGTTTTATATTTCTTTGTTCTAAACTTCCCTTTCACTTTATTTATTTATTTCAGTATCTGAGTTGGCTATTTACCTTTATAATTGAATCTATGAATTCTTCCATGTTACAGACTGTTATTTGAATTATTGATAATTGAGGTATTTTCAGTTTATGATTGTTCTCTTTGATTTAAGTTACCATTGCTTCCCATCTAAGGACATTTTTATTATTCCAGCAATTTTACTTTTTCCCCTTTTGGTCCTGGTTAAGAATTCAGTAACTCAACAGTTATTAAACTCAATATAATTGATAATCGTTATCTTGCTAATTGAGCTGAACTTAAGTAATCCCAACCTTTTCTTAGGAAATAAATAGAATTCAAAGGTCAATTTAATTAGTCCCTTGACTTTCCTTTGCCCTAGTAAAGGTTGACCAAGTGGAGTTTAGATTCAATTTTCATTATAGTTGAGAGAGATAACTACGTTGGACCTCCAACTTCTCTTACCTTGCCAAAAGTCTGCTTTACAATATTTATTTATTTTAATTACCATTTACTTTACTTGTTATTTAAATTACTTGCTTCTCATCTTCTAAACCCCGATTACAACCTTTATAGCCAATAATAAGAACATACCTCCTCGCAGTTCCTTGAGAAGACGACCCGAGGTTTGAATACTCGGTTAACAATTTTTAAAGGGGTTTGTTACTTGTGACACCCAAAATGTTTGTACGAAGGGATTTTTGTCGGTTTAGGGACTATATCTACAACGCGACTGTTTTTATGACATTCTTTAGTGTCAAAAATCCCTAACGTCAGTCTCCGTAGGCATCGCTTTTGCAATACATCATTCACAATATTCTCGATGAGTTAGGGCTCATTCCTAGCATGCATAAACCAAGAAACATGAAAGAAAAGGATATATTAAGAACTAACGATGGATAGATGCTATAAGAAATAAGATAACGTTGCTTGCTATTATGGGCTGGACCATGAGCATGTGGGTCGGGTTAGGTTGCTCCAACGGATAAGACCTGGGGCTGGCTCTCCTTTAGCGCTGCTAGGGAGACCTTGCGTATTGGAGGTCCATGGCAACAAGCTCGGTGAGGGAGAAGATGGAGGATGCCGAGTCGTGCACGCTGAAGGTAGTGAGGCACGACATCATTTGTGCAGGTTGGAGGTGGTAGACTCGAAGCAGTGCGAAGGCGCCATCTGCGATGAAGAAGAAGGCTATGCTACGTTCGACGGTGGAGACAACTTGAGGTGGATGTTGACCAAGGGTGAAGTAATTCCAATACCCGTTGGTAGTGCCTCGGGGATGGGTGCTGCTACTGGTGAGAAGAAGGCTGGAAGAGGAGCCAAATCGATGGTGGCAGGGGCTTATAGGTTGGAAAAATAGGTTGTTAGGGTGGAGGGAGCTGTGACGTTATTGGAGGAGGTACAAAGGGACGAGGATGCGAACGTGAACATAGGGGCTGACGACAGACACAGTAATGGTGCCGATCATCAAACCGGTGGTAGTGCTAATGTAGATTTAGCGAATGAAGGCCTGGGAATTGGTTTGTTTAGCGACAGAAATCTGCTGGTTCAAAATGTGGAGGAGGGTTACAGTAACAGAGACAACCATAAAGGGGAACAAGGACATTCCAACAATGACGAGGACAGTAGCAATAAGTGTGTAAATTTGGATGGGCAATACTGTTTAATGAAGAAGACGACATTATGACTATCCTTCAAGAATAGAATAAAAAAATTGCTCAAAAAAGAAGATTGGCAAAATAAAGGGCTAAAACAAGACGGAGCAGACCCAAAAATTATAATAAGGTGTGTAATAATAGTTTAAAATGATTGTTAGTTCATGAAATGTTACGGGGTTAAGGGGTGATGGAAAGTTGAGAATGGTAAAAGAACTTAAGAGGAAACATAGATTGAATATGTTAGGCTTAGTAGAGACTAAAAGACAGTCAGTGACAAGGTTTGATGTTATGAAAATCTGGGGGAATAGTTGTGCAAGGTGGGAGTATGTGGGGTCTGACGGTGCATCTGGTGGGTTGTTGTTAATGTTGGATTGTGGTTTCTTTAAAATGAGAAATTTCTATAAAGGTGAACGATGGTTATGTGTTGAAGGGATACTGTCGAAGAATCCTATTAATTGTGCTTTTTTTTTTGTTTATGGTGCTTATACAAGAGATGGAAAAATTGTTGTGTTGGAGGAGTTGAGTTAAGTGGCTAGTTTGTGTATAGGCGCCTGTTGTTTTTTGGGAGATTTTAATGAGATTGCACAGGTGGAAGAAAGGCGAGGCTCAGATAGATGATCTCTGTCAGCACAAGATTTTAAGAATTGGATAAATTACATGGGTTTGGTGGACTTACCGATTACTGGCCGTAAGTTTATATGGTTCAGAGGACAGTCCTATAGCCGTATTGATAGAGCGTTGGTTAGCTTGGAATGGCTTGAGGTATTTCCAGGGATTCACTTGAGAGGTGGTCCACGGAGTTTGTCAGATCACTGTCCTATTATAGTGGAAGATCAGAGGCTAAGGGACGGACCGAGGCCGTTTCGAAGTATAGATTCGTGGTTTACACATGAAGAATTTCTAAGGATGGTCAAGGAGGAATGGAGAGGGTTAGGAGAGGTATAATTCACCGATAAACTGAAGGCGTTGATGGTTCCTTTGAGAAGATGGCATAGAGACAACTTTGGTGATATGGACAAGAAAATTATGAAGTTTGAGGAAGAGATTAAGAAGATTGATGACATGGTTGGTAATGGGAGTTATGATGGGACAGTGGAAGCAAGAAGGAAGACGCTAGTTACTTGTTGCGAGAAATGGTATGTGAGGAAAGAACTACATTAAAAGCAGATGTCAAGGTCGAGGCATGCGAGGGACATGGATAAAAACATGAGATATTTCCACAACTTAGCTTCTGTGAGAAGGAGAAATAATAGGATTGATACTCCGGTTATTAATGAAAGATTGATAAGGAATCAAGCTAGGATTATTAAGATTGCCATCAGGGAGTTTTATAAGGGCTTATATCATCAAGGGAGGTCTCCTATGGTGGGTTTCAGAGATAGTTTGGTGGAAAGGATTAGAGAGGAGGATGCTTTGGCTTTAGAGATGCTACCGTCACCTGAGGAGGTTAGACAGGCAGTGTGAGATTGTGAATCTTCCAAGGCTCCAGGAAGTGACGGTTACAACATCAATTTCATAAAGAAGTGTTGGAATGAAATTGGCTCGGAGTTCACGGCAGTGGTATTGGGCTTTTTCCAATCTTCTAGGTTGCCGCCAGATGCTAATGTCACTTGGGTGGCACTGGATGGGTGGCACTAGCCCCCAAGTTTACTGGTGCTAAGAAAATCAAAGATCTGCGTCCGATAGTGAGGTGTGTGTGTGTATAAGGTAATCTCAAAGATGCTGGTTAGGAGAATGAGAGATGTTATGCCAAGGTTAGTGGGCGAGACGCGGAGTGCATTTGTCAAGGGTCGGAAGATTCATGATGAGACCCTTAACGCGTGTTAAACGGTTTGTGGATCAAACAGAGGAAGAAAGAAGTGACAATAATAAAGCTAGACTTCCAGAAAGCATATGACAGAGTCAAGTGGAGTTTTGTAGACCTTGTATTGCAGAAGATGGGATTTAGATGAAGATGGAGGGGATGGGTTATGGAGTGTGTCAGTACGTGCTCTATGTCAGTATTGATAAATGGTTCGTCGTCCAAGCCATTGATCAAGATGGAAAGGGGTCTGCGATAAGGTGATCATCTGTCCCCATTTTTGTTTTACTTGTTGATGTCCTATATAGGATGATTGGAGAGGCTGTTAGAAACGGTCGCATATCATCGTTGTTGGTTGGGAGAGATCATATTGAGTTATTGCATCTTCAGTTTGCAGATGATACTGTTTTATTCTGTCCTCCGGAAGAAGAGACAATCAAGAATTACAGGAGGCTGCTTCGTTGCTTTGAGTTGATGTCAGGTTTAAGTATTAACTTTGATAAATCTAGCTTGATTCCTATTAACTGTGATGAGCAGTAGGTACAACGTATGTGCAGTGTGTTAGCCTGTAAGCAAGCCACTCTTCCAGTTAAATATCTGGGCATCTCGCTAGGAGCAAACCCAAGAATGGTTAAGACGTGGAAGCTAGTAATAGACAAAGTGGAGGAGAAGCTTAGCCTCTGGAAAGCCAAGGTACTCAATAAGGTCGGTAAGTTGGTGCTTATCAAATCTGTGTTGAATAGCCTTCTAGTTTATTATTTGAGCTTGTATAAGATGCCAAAGGCTGTTGCAGAGAAACTAATTTCCTTGCAGAGGATATTTCTATGGAGTAAAGAGGATGGGAGGAATGGTATGGCTTTGGTTAAGTGGAAAGTGGTATAGGCTCCTAAAAAGTTAGGCGGGTTGGGAGTTGGGGATTCTATGATATGAAACACAGATCTTCTGTTTAAATGGTGGTGGCGATTCTCCAAAGGGGAGTGTTCATTGTGGAAGAAGGTGGTTTGCTCCTGTAACAACCTGAATCCAAATGAGCTTCTGTCTTCACAGGAATTACCTGTTGGGGGGTTCGTGGAAGGATATTTGTCGGTTACAGTTCAAAAATCAAGAAGTCAGACAGAAGATGATTACTGGGTTATCCATGGAGGTGGGTGACGGGAGACGAACTCAGTTTTAGGAGGATGTCTGGATTCATGGTGGTTCTTTGAAAGATCACTTTCCAAGGCTCTTTTCAGTTTCAAACCAAACAGGATCAGTGATAGGGGATTGTGGGTTTTGGGATGAGTTAGTTTAGATATGAAATTTCCAATGGAGGAGAGAACTATTCCAATGGGAGTTGGATCTAGTGAACCAGTTTAACCACACTTTGAGGCTAGTCAAACTTGAATATGGAAGAGAGGATAGAGTTGTTTGGAAATATGATAAATAAGGAATTTTCTCTAATAACTCATTTGTGCAGGTGTTTGGTGCACGAATTGTAAATCACACTTTTCACAACTCGTACCACTAACCAGCAAGTGCACTGGGTCGTCCAAGTAATACCTTACGTGAGTAAGGGTCGAATCCCACGGAGATTGTTGGCTTGAAGCAATCTATGGTTATCTTGTAATTCTTAGTCAGGATATCAATTATAATTATCAATTTGGATTGCGAAAAATAAAAGAGCATGAATTAAATACTTGTTATGCAGTAATGGAGAATATGTTGGAGTTTTGGAGATGCTTTGTCTTCTGAATCTCTGCTTTCTCCCTGTCTTCTTCTTCACGCACGCAAGGTTCCTCCTATGGCAAGCTGTGTGTTGGTGGATCACCGTTGTCAATGGCTACCATCCGTTCTCTCAGTGAAAATGGTCCAGGTGCGCTGTCACCGCATGGCTAATCATCTGTTGGTTCCCACTCATGCTGGAATAGGATCCATGGATCCTTTTTCGTCTGTCACTACGCCCAAGACTCGTGAGTTTGAAGCTTGTCACAGTCATTCAATCCCTGAATCCTACTCGGAATACCACAGACAAGGTTTAGACTTTCCGGATTCTCAAGAATGCTGCTAATGGATTCTAGCTTATACCACGAAGACTCTGATTAAAGAATCCAAGAGATACTCATTCAATCTAATGTAAAACGGAGGTGGTTGTCAGGCACGCGTTCATAAGTTAAGAATGGTGATGAGTGTCACGGATCATCACATTCATCATATTGAGGTGCGAATGAACATCTTAGATAGAAACAAGCGTGTTTGAATAGAAAACAGAAATAATTGCATTAATCCATCAGGACACAGCAGAGCTCCTCACCCCCAACAATGGAGTTTAGAGACTCATGCCGTCAAAGAGTACAAAGTTCAGATCTAAAATGTCACGAGGTACAAAATAAATCTCTAAAAGTTGTTTAAATACTAAACTAGTGACCTAGGTTTACAAAAAATGAGTAAACTATGATAGATAGTGCAGAAATCCACTTCTGGGGCCCACTTGGTATGTGCTGGGGCTGAGACTTGAGCTTTACACGTGCCTAGGCTGTTTCTGGAGTCGAATGGCAGGTTGTAACCTGTTTTGGGCGTTGAACTCCAACTTGTAACCTGTTTCTGGCGTTTAACGCCAGAATAGGGCAGAGAACTGGCGTTGAAAGCCAGTTTGTGTCATGTAAACTTGATCAAAGTATGGACTATTATATATTTCTGGAAAGCCCCTGGATGTCTACTTTCCAACGCAATTGAGAGCGTGCCAATTGGACTCCTATAGCTCCAGCAAATCCACTTTGAGTGCAGGGAGGTCAGAATCCAACAGCATCTGCAGTCCTTTTTCAGCCTCTAAATCAGATTTTTGCTCAGGTCCCTCAATTTCAGCTAGAAAATACCTGAAATCACAGAAAAACACACAAGCTCATAGTAAAGTCCAGAAATATGAATTTTTCATAAAAACTAATAGAGACATCGTAAAAACTAACTAAGTCATACTAAAAACTACCTAAAAACAATGCAAAAAAGCGTATAAATTATCCGCTCATCACAACACCAAACTTAAATTGTTGCTTGTCCCCAAGCAACTGAAAATCAAATAGGATAAAAAGAAGAGAATATACTATAAATTCCAAAATATCAATAAAACTTAGCTCCAATCAGATGAGCGGGACTAGTAGCTTTTTGCCTCTTGAATAGTTTTGGCATCTCACTTTATCCATTGAAGTTCAGAATGATTGGCATCTATAGGAACTTAGAATTTAGATAGTGTTATTGATTATCCTAGTTCAGTATGTTGATTCTTGAACACAGCTACTTTATGAGTCTTGGTCGTGGCCCTAAGCACTTTGTTTTCCAGCATTACCACCAGATACATAAATGCGACAGACACAAAACTGGGTGAACCTTTTCAGATTGTGACTCAGCTTTGCTAAAGTCCCCAATTAGAGGTGTCCAGGGTTCTTAAGCACACTCTTTTTTTTTTTGCTCTGGACCTTGACTTTAACCGCTCAGTCTCAAGTTTTCACTTGACACCTTCACGCCACAAGCACATGGTTAGGGACAGCTTGGTTTAGCAGCTTAGGCCAGGATTTTATTCCTTTAGGCCCTCCTATCCACTGATACTCAAAGCCTTGGATCCTTTTTATTACCCTTGCCTTTTGATTTTAAGGGCTATTGGCTTTTTCTGCTTGCTTTTTCTTTTTCTTTTCTTTTTATTTTTTTTTGCAAGCTTTTGTATTCGCTGCTTTTTCTTGCTTCAAGAATCATTTTTATGATTTTTCAGATTATCAATAACATTTCTCCTTTTTCATCATTCTTTCAAGAGCCCACATATTTAACATTCATAAACCACAATATCAAAAGACATATGCACTGTTCAAGCATTCATTCAGAAAACAAAAATTATTGTCACCACATCAAAATAATTAAACTAATTTCAAGGATGAATTCGAAACCATGTACTTCTTGTTCTTTTGTTTTTAGAACAGTTTTCATTTAAGAGAGATGATGGATTCATAGGACATTCATAGCTTTAAGATATAGACACTCAGACAATAGTGATCATATAGTAAAGACACAAACATAATTAAACATGAAGCATAGTAAACGAAAAACAGGAAAATAAGAACAAGGAGATTAAGGAATGGGTCCACCTTAGTGAGGGTGGCGTCTTCCTCTTCTTGAAGAACCAATGATACTCTTGAGCTTCTCTATGTCTCTTCCTTGCCTTTGTTGCTCCTCCCTCATAGCTCTTTGATCTGCAGTCAATTGCTCTACCACTGAATTATGGAAAAACAAAAAGCAATGCTTTTACCACACCAAACTTAAAAGGTTTGCTCGTCCTCGAGCAAAAGAAGAAAGAAGTGGAGAAGATGGAGGAGATGGAGGTGTGTGAATGGGTGGGTTTGGGAGGGGAATGGTTTGAATTTGAATGGTGAGGTAGGTAGAGATCATGTGGGGTCCACAGATTCAGAGGGGTCAAGGATGTATCATCCCTGCTCCTATTAGGCGTGTAAACGCCCCTACAGTGCAATCCTGGCGTTTAACGCCAGACTGCTGCCTGTTTTTGGCGTTAAACGCCCAAATGTAGCCTGTTTCTGGCGTTTAATGCCAGGTTGATGCTTGTTTCTGGCGTTAAACGCCAGCTTGGTGCTTGTTTCTGGCGTTTAAATGCCAGAATGCTCTTCCTCCAGGGTGTGCTATTTTTAATGCTGTTTTTCATTTTGTTTTTGATTTTTCAGTAGTTTTTGTGACTTCACATGATCATCAACCTAAAAAAATTAAAATAGAAATAGAAAATAAAGAGATATAGTTAAATAACATTGGGTTGCCTCCCAACAAGCGCTTCTTTAATGTCAATAGCTTGACCTTACTGAGCTTTTAATCTAGTCTCAGCCTTGAGCATTCTTGCTCAATATTGCCTTCAAGATAATGCTTGACTCTCTGTCCATTAACAATGAACTTCTTATTAGAATCAATGTCTTGAAGCTCCACATAGCCATATGGTGACACGCTTGTAATCACATATGGTCCCCTCCACCGGGATTTCAGTTTCTCGTGGAATAATCTGAGCCTAGAGTTAAATAGCAGAACCTTTTGTCCTGGTTCAAAGACTCTAGGTGACAACTTTCTGTCATGCCACCTTTTTGCTTTCTCCTTGTAAAGCTTAGCATTTTCGAAAGCAGTGAATCTGAATTCCTCTAACTCATTCAGCTAGAGCAATCTTTTTTCTCCAGCTAATTTGGCATCAAAGTTTAAGAATCTGGTTGCCCAGTAGGCCTTATGCTCCAGTTCCACGGGCAGATGACAGGCCTTACCATACACAAGCTGGTATGGAGAGGTCCCTATAGGAGTCTTGAATGCTGTTCTGTAAGCCCACAGAGCATCATCCAAGCTTCTTGCCCAATCTTTTCTACGGGTACTTACAGTTTGTTCCAGGATTCTTTTTAGTTCTCTATTAGAGACTTCAGCTTGCCCATTTGTCTGTGGATGATATGGAGTTGCCACCTTGTGGCTAATACCATACCTGACCATAGCAGAGTAGAGCTGTTTGTTGCAGAAGTGAGTGCCCCCATCACTAATTAGTGCTCTAGGGACACCAAACCTGCTGAAGATATGTTTCTGGAGGAACTTCAGCACTGTCTTAGTATCATTAGTGGGTGTTGCAATGGCTTCTACCCATTTGGATACATAGTCGACTGCCACCAGAATATAAGTGTTTGAGTATGATGGTGGAAAAGGCCCCATGAAGTCAATACCCCATACATCAAACAACTCAATCTCCAAGATTCCTTGTTGAGGCATGGCATAACTATGAGGCAGATTACCAGCTCTTTGGCAACTATCATAGTTATGTACAAACTCTCGGAAATCTCTATAGAGGGTAGGCTAGTAGAAGCCACATTGGAGGACCTTGGTCGCTGTTCGCTCACCTCCGAAATGGCCTCCATATTGTGACCCATGGCAATGCCATAAGATCTTCTGTGCTTCTTCTCTAGGCATACACCTACGGATTATTCTGTCTGCACATCTCTTGAAGAGATAGGGTTTATCCCACAAGTAGTACTTTGCATCAGTAATTAATTTTTTCTTTTGTTGCTTGCTGTACTCCTTGGGTATGAACCTTGCAGCTTTATAGTTTGCAATGTCTGCAAACCATGGTATTTCCTGAATGGCGAACAAATGCTCATCCGAAAAGGTTTCAGAGATCTCAATAGAGGGAAAGGACGCCCCTTCTACTGGCTCTATCCGGGACAGATGGTCAGCCACTTGGTTTTCTATCCCTTTTCTGTCTCTTATTTCTATATCAAACTCTTGCAGAAGCAACACCCATCTTATGAGCCTGGGTTTTGAATCCTGCTTTGTAAGTAGATATTTAAGAGCAGCATGGTCAGTGTACACAATCACTTTGGATCCTACTAAGTATGATCTAAACTTGTCAATGGCATAAACCACTGCAAGAAATTCTTTTTCTGTGGTTGTGTAATTTTTCTGGGCATCATTTAAAACACGGCTAGCATAATAAATGACATGTAGAAGCTTGTCATGCCTCTGCCCCAATACTGCACCAATGGAATGGTCACTGGTATCACACATTAATTCGAATGGTAATGTCCAGTCTAGTGCAGAAATAACTGGTGCTGTGACCAGCCTAGCTTTCAGAGTTTCAAACGCCTGCAGACACTCTGTGTCAAACACAAATGGCATGTCAGCAGCTAGCAGGTTGCTTAGAGGTTTTGCAATTTTTGAAAAATCCTTTATAAACCTCCTATAGAATCCTGCATGCCCCAGAAAGCTTCTGATTGCCTTAACATTGGCAAGTGGTGGTAATTTTTCAATTACCTCCACTTTAGCTTGATCCACCTCTATTCCTTTGTTCGAAATCTTATGCCCAAGGACAATTCCTTCAGTCACCATAAAGTGACATTTTTCCCAGTTTAAAACCAGGTTAGTCTCTTGGCATCTTTTCAGAACCAGTGTCAGGTGATCAAGACAGGAGCTGAATGAGTCTCCATATACTGAGAAGTCATCCATGAAGACTTCCAGAAACTTTTCCACCATATCAGAGAAAATAGAGAGCATGCATCTCTGAAAGGTTGCAGGCGCATTACACAGCCCAAATGGCATCTTTCTGTAAGCAAACACTCCAGATGGACATGTGAATGCTGTTTTCTCTTGATCCTGGGGATCTACTGCAATTTGGTTGTAGCCTGAATAGCCATCCAAAAAGCAGTAATAATCATGACCTGCTAGTCTTTCTAGCATCTAGTCTATGAATGGTAAAGGAAAATGATCCTTTCTGGTGGCAGTATTGAACCTTCTGTAGTCAATACACATGCGCCACCCTGTAACTGTTCTTGTAGGAACCAGTTCATTTTTTTCATTATGAACCACTGTCATGTCTCCCTTTTTAGGGACAACTTGGACAGGGCTCACCCAGGGGCGATCAGAAATAGGATAAATAATCCCAGCCTCCAGTAACTTGGTGACCTGTTTCTGCACCACTTCCTTCATGGCTGGATTTAGCCGCCTCTATGGTTAAACCACTGGCTTAGCATCATCCTCCAATAAGATCTTGTGCATGCATCTAGCTGGGCTTATTCCCTTAAGGTCACTTATGGACCACCCAAGAGCTGTCTTGTGTGTCCTTAGCACTTGAATTAGTGCTTCCTCTTCCAGTGGATTTAAAGCAGAGCTTATGATCACCAAAAAAGTGTCACCTTCTCCCAGAAATGCATATTTCAGGGATGGTGGTAATGGTTTGAGCTTGGGTTTAGGAGATTTTTCCTCTTTCTGAGGAAGTTTCAGAGGCTCTTTCAATTCCTCTGAATCCTCCAGATCAGGCTGAACATCTTTAAAGATGTCTTCTAGCTCTGATTCGAGACTCTCAGCCATGTTGATCTCCTCTACCAAAGAGTCAATAAGATCAACTTTCATGCAGTCTTTTGGTGTGTCTGGATGTTGCATGGCCTTGACAGCATTCAACTTAAACTCATCCTCATTGACTCTCAGTGTTACTTCCCCCTTTTGGACATCAATGAGAGTTCATCCAGTTGCTAGGAAAGGTCTTCCTAGAATGAGAGTAGCACTCTTGTGCTCCTCCATTTCCAGCACTACAAAGTCAGTGGGGAAGGCAAATGACCCAACCCTGACAATCATGTCTTCAATCACGCCTGATGGGTATTTAATGGAGCTATCAGCAAGTTGGAGACATATCTGGGTTGGTTTAACTTCTTCAGCTAAACCAAGCTTTCTGATAGTGGATGCAGGTATTAGGTTGATGCTTGTCCCAAGATCACATAAAGCTGTCTTGGTGCAATTACCCTCTAATATGCATGGTATCATAAAGCTCCCGGGATCTTTAAGCTTTTCTGGGAAGCTTTTCAAAATGACTACACTACATTCTTCAGTGAGGAGAACTCTTTCAGTTTCTCTCCAATCCTTCTTATGACTCAAGATCTCTTTCATGAACTTGGCATAAGATGGTATTTGCTCAAGTGCCTCTGCAAACAGAATCTTTATTTCAAGAGTCCTTAGATAGTCTGCAAAGCGAGCAAATTGCTTATCCTGCTCCTCTTGGCGGAGTTTTTGAGGATAAGGTATCTTGGCTTTGTATTCCTCAACCTTGGTTACTGCAGGTTTATTTCCTACAGAGGTGGTTGGAGAAGCCTTTTTAGAGGGGTTGTTATCAGCACGTGTGTGTGTCTGATCCCTCACTGGCATTTGAATGCCAGGGTTGGAAGCTGGATTGGCGTTGGACGCCAACTCCTTACTTGTTTCTGGCGTTTGAACGCCAGAACTGAGCTTCCATTGGGCGTTTAATGCCAACTCCTTGCCTGTTTGTGGCATTTGAACGCCAGAACTGAGCATGGGTTGGGCGTTTAACGCCAGCTCTTCACCCTTTTCTGGCGTTTGAGCGCCAGAATTATTCCTCTCTGGGCTCTTACTGTCTTCAGAGGGATTTTGGGTAGCAGTTTGTTCATTTCTTGGCTTTCTGCTGCTTTGAAGTGAGGTATCTAATATTTTCTCACTTCTTAATTGAACTGCTTGGCACTCTTCTGTTATTTGTTTTGATAACTGCTGTTCTGTTTGCTTCAACTGTACTTCCATATTCACATTAGCCATTCTTGTGTCTTGTAGTATCTCCTTGAATTCGACCAGCTGTTTTGTTAGAAAATCTAATTGCTGATTGAATTTAGTAATTTGTTCTGCAGGACTGAGTTCAGCAGTTATTGTTTTAGCCTCTTCTTTCATGGAAGATTCACTACTTAGGTACAGATGCTGATTTCTGGCAACTGTATCAATGAGCTCTTGAGCTTCTTCAATTGTCTTTCTCATGTGTATAGATCCACCAGCTGAGTGGTCCAAAGACATATGAGATTTCTCTGTAAGCCCATAATAGAAGATGTCTAGCTGCACCCACTCTGAGAACATTTCAGAGGGGCATTTTCTTAACATCTCTCTGTATCTCTCCCAGGCATCATAAAGAGATTCATTATCTCCTTGTTTAAAGCCTTGGATGTTTATCCTTAGCTGTGTCATCCATTTTGGAGGGAAATATTGATTGAGAAATTTTTCTGACAGCTGTTTCCATGTCCTTATGCTAGCCTTAGGTTGGTTATTTAACCACCTCTTAGCTTGGTCTTTTACAGCAAATGGAAACAGTAATAGTCCGTATACATCCTGATCTACTTCCTTATCATGTACTGTGTCAGCAATTTGTAAAAACTGTGCCAGAAATTCTGTAGGTTCTTCCTGTGGAAGACCGGAATACTAGTAATTTTGCTGCACCATGATAATGAGCTGAGGATTCAACTCAAAACTACTGACTCCGATGGAGGGTATATAGATACTACTCCCATATGAACCAGTAGTGGGGTTAGCATATGACCCCAGAGTCCTTCTGGACTGTTCATTTCCACTTAGGTCCATGATGGAGAAAGGGAGATGATGCGGATTGCAAAAAAATTTTTTTTTGAAAATCGAAATTAAAATAAAATAAAATAAAATAAAATAAATGAAAATTTGACTATAATTTCAAAAATTTGAAGAATAATAAATAAAAAAATTGAAAACTAAATTAATTAATTAAAAAGATTTGAAAAAGATGTGGGTGAGGATTTTTGAAAAAAATGAAGAGAGAGAAATTGGTTAGGAAGTTTTGAAAAAGATATGTCTTAAAATTAAAGATACTTGTAAGAAAATAAAATAAAATAAAATAAAGAAAAGATATGAAAAAGATTTGATTTTAAGATTTGAGATTAGAAAAGATAAGATAAGCTAGGTAAGAGAAGATAAGGAATTTAAATTAAAAAGTTTTGAAATTTGAAATTTGAATTTGAAATAAGATAAGATAAGATTTTGAAAAAGATATTTTTTTTTTGGAAAAAGATTTGAATTTTGAAATTTTACAACTAAGATAAGATAAAATAAAATTTTTAAAATAAAATCAGAATTTTTAAAAGGAAAATTCAAAAAATCAATTAAAATAAAGGAAAAAGATATTTTTGAATTCAATGAGGAAAGAGAAAAACAATAAAAAGATACAAAACTTAAAATTTTTAGATCTAATGCTCCTTATTTTCGAAAATTTGGAGGAAAAATACCAAGGAATACCAAACTTAAAAATTTTAAGATCAAAACACAAGGAAGACTCAAGAACACTTTGAAGACTCACAAGAATAACAAGAACATGAAGATAGAACACCAAACTTAAAATTTTTAGAAAACCAAAATAAAATTTTCGAAAACCAAAGAAAAATTAACAAGAAAACACCAAACTTAAGGTTTGGCACACGATTTAATCAAAGAAAATTTATTTTTGAAAAAGAGATTTTAAAAGGGAGATAGCCAATTACCAAGAACATAAACACAACACTCTAGCCAATTGAGCTATAAATTTAACGTGTTTTAACAAAGTATTTAATAATTAAAATTTTTTTGAAAACTGATATTTTGAAAAAGCACAAGAAAAACAAGAAAATACACAGAACAGGAAAAACTAAAGATCAAACAAGAAAAATAGCAAGAACAACTTGAAGATTAAAAAAGAACAATGAACACAAATTCGAAAAGTTAAAAGAAAATAAAAACATGCAATTGACACCAAACGTAAAATAAGAAACTAAACTCAAATAGAAAAACTCAATTATTAGTTTATAAAAATTTTCGAAAAAATTTAAAAAGAGAAAATAAGGATTAAAAAGAAAATTTCAACCAAAAACAATAATAGAAGACGCAATTTTAGTGACTCTAAACTAAAAAGATAAATTTTTCCTAATCTAAGCAACAAAATAAACCGTCAGTTGTCTAAACTCGAACAATCCCCAGCAACGGCGCCAAAAACTTGGTGCACGAATTGTAAATCACACTTTTCACAACTCGTACCACTAACCAGCAAGTGCACTGGGTCGTCCAAGTAATACCTTACGTGAGTAAGGGTCGAATCCCACGGAGATTGTTGGCTTGAAGCAATCTATGGTTATCTTGTAATTCTTAGTCAGGATATCAATTATAATTATCAGTTTGGATTGCGAAAAATAAAAGAGCATGAATTAAATACTTGTTATGCAGTAATGGAGAATATGTTGGAGTTTTGGAGATGCTTTGTCTTCTGAATCTCTGCTTTCTCCCTGTCTTCTTCTTCACGCACGCAAGGTTCCTCCTATGGCAAGCTGTGTGTTGGTGGATCACCGTTGTCAATGGCTACCATCCATCCTCTCAGTGAAAATGGTCCAGGTGCGCTGTCACCGCACGGCTAATCATCTGTCGGTTCCCACTCATGCTGGAATAGGATCCATAGATCCTTTTTCGTCTGTCACTACGCCCAACACTCGCGAGTTTGAAGCTCGTCACAGTCATTCAATCCCTGAATCCTACTCGGAATACCACAGATAAGGTTTAGACTTTTCGGATTCTCAAGAATGCTGCCAATAGATTCTAGCTTATACCACGAAGACTCTGATTAAAGAATCCAAGAGATACTCATTCAATCTAATGTAGAACGAAAGTGGTTGTCAGGCACGCGTTCATAAGTTGAGAATGGTGATGAATGTCACGGATCATCACATTCATCATATTGAGGTGCGAATGAACATCTTAGATAGAAACAAGCGTGTTTGAATAGAAAACAGAAATAATTGCATTAATCCATCAGGACACAGCAGAGCTCCTCACCCCCAACAATGGAGTTTAGAGACTCATGCCGTCAAAGAGTATAAAATTCAGATCTAAAATGTCATGATGTACAAAATAAATCTCTAAAAGTTGTTTAAATACTAAACTAGTGACCTAGGTTTACAGAAAATGAGTAAACTATGATAGATAGTGCAGAAATCTACTTCTGGGGCCCACTTGGTGTGTGCTGGGGCTGAGAATTGAGCTTTATACGTGCCTAGGCTGTTTCTGTAGTCAAACGCCAGGTTGTAACCTGTTTTGGGCGTTGAACTCTAACTTGTAACCTGTTTCTGGCGTTTAACGCCAGAATAGGGCAGAGAACTGGCGTTGAACGCCAGTTTGCGTTATCTAAACTTGGGCAAAGTATAGACTATTATATATTTCTGGAAAGCCTTGGATGTCTACTTTCCAACTCAATTGAGAGCGCGCCAATTGGACTCCTGTAGCTCCAGAAAATCCACTTTGAGTGCAGGGAGGTCAGAATCCAACAACATCTGCAATCCTTTTTCAGCCTCTGAATCAGATTTTTGCTCAGGTCCCTCAATTCCAGCCAGAAAATACCTGAAATCACAGAAAAACACACAAGCTCATAGTAAAGTCCAGAAATGTGAATTTTGCATAAAAACTAATAAAAACATCGTAAAAACTAACTAAGTCATACTAAAAAATACCTAAAAACAATGCCAAAAAGCGTATAAATTATCCGCTCATTAGTGTTGCAGGTGGAAAGGGTCCTGGAGGATATATCAAGCTACAGATTTACTAGGACTATTTGGAAAGGTCTTGTCCCACCTAGAGTGGAGTTATTTGTCTGGTTTGCCCTGACTGGCAGGGTCAATACGAAGGAGAGACTGAGTCGGTTTGGAGTCATTCACCAACAAGATACTTTATGTGTTTTATGTAATAATGGTATTGAATGTGGCCACTACTTGTTTCTTGACTGTAGTTTTTCTTGGCAGGTATGGTGTGCTTGGTTATCATATGTTAGTATGCAATGGGCTTATCCAGGTATGGTAAAGGAGCACTTCCAAAGTTGGACTGAGATCTCAAATAGAAAAGAGGAGTGCAAGAGATGAATTGTGTGTTTTTGTGCGATCATTTGGAACATATGGTTGGAACGAAACCAAAGGATTTTTTAGAACAAAGAAAAAGGGGTTGAGGATATTATCAACATGTCCTTTCTGAGCTACAAAGAGTGGTTAGGTGCAGACCCCTTCTATTATTGATGGCAATGCGGGAGATGACAAAGGATATCTATGTTTGATTTTTTTGCTTTGCTTATTTTTCATTAATTTATTTGTTATTCCTATGTTGTTGTCTTCTATGCTCTACTTAGCTTGTTGTGTTGAGCTTCTCTTTCAAAAAAAAAATATTTTTGCTAATATAACAATACTACCTACATTGTATTTATATAATATTTTTGTGTAATTTAGTTTGAGATAATGTTCAAAATAGTTCTTAAATTTTCAAATGCAAATTAAAATAGTCTCACATTTCATAAAAGATCATATAAGTCTCTCAAATTAGATATTGTAAATTTTTATTCGTCTCTAACTCAAATTTTCATTAATACACTAAGTGCTAATATGTCATTTCAACAGTAAAGTGAAGTGAATACTACTATATAGATATGATCAAAATAATATCTCAAATTAGTTAATTAAATTTAATTTAATCTCTCTTTTAATACTAAATCATAAGCCCTAGAATTACATAACATTTTCATTTTCTCTTCTTGGGTGATTTTATTTAAAGTTTAGGGTTTAGTATTGAAGATTTATTCCAAAGGTGAAACTCGTTTTACTTAATAATTAAAGAGTCTTTAATTGTAATTCTCACGGCAATGTACAAGCAAGCATTTCATTGCAGCTGGTTCATTCATGCCTTTCTCCGGCCAAATATAAACTAACTTTCCAAAAATGAATTTGTAGCAATAGCAACTAATTAATTAGGCATAAGAAAAGAGCTAGCTTAATTACTATTTATTAATATTGATGATATGCATTTGTGTCCATACTCCATATATAGGGTCGGTATCTAGAAATTAAAAAACCCTTTAATTATATATCAACACAGATAGATTACGTATACGTACTCAAGCATAATAATAATAATAATAATAATAATAATAATAATAATAATAATAATAATAATAATAATTTGGATTAGAGAAAAAAATGAAAAATATATGATATTTAATTTGAGTGATTTATTTGATCATTTATAAAGATTAAAAACTATTTTAATTCGCGCTTAGAAAACTTATTTTAGGCAATATCATAATTTAATTTACAGTGATACTATATATACAAACGTATGCGGATGTTTTTTTCTGTTAAACTTATGCCAACTTAATTAATGAATTTAGTTAAAAAACGTTTGTACATATAATAATAATAATAATAATAATAATAATAATAATAATAATAATAAGAGTAATTTAATTATTTTTTATAATAAAAATAATATTGTAGTCATTTTTTTATAAAAGAATATTAATTTAAATTAATTTAAGGTATAATTTACTGATTTTTTAACTAAATTAATTTATCTGATTTAATTTTAATAAAAATGACACGATTTAATTAATTATATGTATTAAATTTTAATTATTAAAAAATATCTTTAAAAAAAAGATATTTTAAACATTTTTTTAAGTAACTCTCATAACAAGAATATTTAAAAAAGATGTTATTACTGTAAATATTCTACATCACATAATTAATTAATTTAATTAGAATCATATTCATATGTGAGCAAATTGTGTATGATAATGACATAATGTGATCCCGGGAGACTAATAATTTATTAATAAAGCATGGAAACTAGTACAACATTCTTAGAAACATGTAAAATTAACTATTAAATTTGGTTACTCGGAAACGAAGTAGTAGTTAGTCCCAAAATGTAGTTGCGTCTTATATGCATGCTGTGATGCAAAGAACTAAAGATCATAATTGAATACGGGGCAACTATTGTCTTGCATGTAATTTTAATGTTCGAAAACTATTAGAATTTATTATTTAATTATTAATAATAAAAAATATAAATAAAATATATTATTAAATTAAATAAATAAATTAATATAATTAAATAATTACTAAAAATAATAAATTCTCATCGGCTCTAACATTTTTCAATTTTACGTGAAGCCATTATTATCTAAGTAGCCACCACTAACAAAAAGAAAAATTCACTCGAACACGTACGTGCTTGAATCAGCACACGTAGCCAAAGCCTTGGATCAATGGAAGAATCACTTGCCTAGTTGCCTCGCTGGGAGCTGCACCCAGGTTCAAATCCTCAACGAAGAATATAGAACTCATGTTAATAGTAGTAATGTGTGTGAATGAGTGTGTTATATAATATGTAAGACCAAAAAAAAAAAAAAAAAAACAGCACACTACGCGAGGCTCAAGAGACTTAGCTCAAGTAACTTTGCCACTAGACAAGGCTATATCTTACAAACTTATATGACCCGTTAAGGGAAATTATAAGGTACAGCTATCAATATACAGATATTCTATTTTAATCAATAACATAGCGACACGTAGTGTTTTTTTAGTATAATGAGAAGTGGCTTCACAAAGTATTAAATGGCTTAAAGTTTCAAAAGAGTTAATTATTATTGCTAGTTCATAGACTTGCACACATAGTAATAATCAATTTTTGTTTTTTGTTTTTCGTGGGAAGAATAGGATCATAATAGTTAAATAACATTAAATACTACTTGAGAGCCAATGAAAAACATTAAATTTCTTGTAACAAAAATCAAGTGTATATTAACAATTTAATATTGGCTTGTTCACAATTGCCATGCTATTTGTTATATTAAATTTTTTTGCTTTGATATAACTTAAATAATTGTTTTGAAGATTATTTTTGAGGAAAAAAAACGTTTTATCAGGATTTCACACAAAATTTAGTTTTTTATCTTCATAAGGTAAATAAATTCAAATATTCAATTTTAATTTGAACATCTTAAATAATTTTAATTTTCTTATTTAAATATGCATAGCACATTTTTGTCATACATTTAATAAATACTAAATTTATGTTATCGTAAAAAAAAAAGGGCGAAAAACTAGAATAAACCAAGGGAAGTTGCAAATTACCTAAATGAGCCAAAGTGAAATTCGTTTCTGCAATGAGCCAAACCCTATATTTATATAATTCGAACCAGTGTGGTTCGAACTCTATTCATGAGTAATTCGAACCAGGGTGGTTCGAATTATTAAGAGAGAAATTCATTCAAGTAAATCGAACCAGGGTGGTTCGAATTACTTGGGAGGAAAACGTAGCACATAGTTCGAACCAAGCTGGTTCGAATTATATGGGGAGAAGCTGCATCAAGTAATTCGAACCAGGCTGGTTCGAATTACACAAACTGAATTCGAACCAGTCCGGTTCGATTTAGTGGTAGACAGTGCAGTATATATATGGTTCTAAACGTGAGTTGCCCTCATAGAGGGTGTAATATGGCTAGTGAGGAGAGTTTTGTGGTTTTGGTTCACCATAGAGGATCCATTAAGAGGAAAACTCGCTCCGGTGTGAAGTTCACAGATAAGGATCCTCTCTGTATTGTCGTGAAACCAACGACGAGCTATGATGATCTTGTTAGATCTGTGCTGATGAAACTTGGTCTGGAAGGTGCGAAGCGAGTGAAGAAGTTTTTCTATCGCATTCCAATCACTGTCTTGCAGGATACGGTGAAGTATGATTGCTTCACGATTGGTAGTGATGAGGACCTGCAAGTCATGTTTCTATGTCGGAGGCAGTTTCCCGAGGTTAGGACACCAGAGTTGTTGGCAAAGTTGGTTGATGTGGTATCCAGCTCAAGGGGTTCGAACCGGAATGCCACCACTGAAGCAGCGGCAGCCGGTTCGAGTTCCAGGCCTGCCATTGCTTCTTCGTCCGTCCCTGTGTATGAGCCAGCGGTCGAACCAGTCGCCTCCCCGTCTTTTGCTGTTGATCTGAATGATGGAGTAGGCGACGTGGTAGGATCAGTTGATATTCTGCCGAACCCTTTACAGGGAGTTCCACCGGTTGGCGTCGGTGACGAAGTGTTGGGTGATGTAGAGGAGGACGACGTCGAGCCGGATATGATTGAGGATGACAGCGGCGACGAGGTTGGAGCGACTGAGCCTGCATTGGTAGTCGGTGGTTCTAGTTCTGGCACACAGCAGTATCCACCACATTTTTCCTCTTTGGACCTAGATGCCATGAGGCAAGAGGGTGTTTCAGGGCACTCTGTTGGATTCGGAGCTAGAGATGCTGAAGGGACTGCTGGTTTGACAGAGTTCCAGGTTGGTCAGCAATTTCAGGATAAAGACGAGGCCCTGTTAAGTGTGAAGACTTACAGCATCCGGCGAGGGGTACAGTACAAGGTTGTGGAGTCTGATCATCGCCGTTATGTGGGCAAGTGTTCTGAGTTTGGGAATGGGTGCACCTGGTTGATTCGACTGAGTCTGCGGAAGCGCAAGGGCATTTGGGAGGTCAAGCGGTACAATGGACCTCACACTTGTCTTGCGACCTCCATCTCGAGTGACCACAGGAGCTTGGATTATCATGTGATTTCCGCGTTCGTTATGCCAATGGTTAGGGCTGATGCATCCGTCAGCATCAAGGTGCTCCTAAATGCCACGGCAGCACACTTCGGGTTTAGGCCGACTTACAGGAGGGTCTGGATGGCGAAGCAGAAGGCAATTGCCCTCGTATACGGTGACTGGGATGAGTCATACAATGAGCTCCCCAGGTGGGTTTTGGGAGTCCAGTTGACGATGCCGGGTACTGTTGCAATCCTACGGACGAGTCCCGTTCGAGTTAGTGGACAAGTAGACGAGTCTCAAGCTTTTTTCCACAGACTTTTCTGGACGTTTCCACCGCTCATCCAGGCATTTCGCCATTGCAAGCCCTTAGTTAGCATTGATGGGACCCATCTTTATGGGAAGTACGGGGGTACTTTGCTCATCGCGATTGCACAGGACGGGAACTCCAACATTCTACCCGTTGCATTCGCACTAGTAGAAGGTGAGAATGCAGAGTCTTGGTCATTCTTTCTCTCCCACCTTAGACAGCACGTGACACCGCAGCCCGGTCTTCTGGTTATATCGGACAGGCATAACGGCATAAAGGCTGCGCTTGAGGCTCCGGACGGAGGTTGGTTACCTCCATCTGCATACCGTGCATTCTGCATTCGACACGTAGCGGCTAATTTTGCCCTTACCTTCAAGGGCAAGGATGCACGTAGGCTTCTAGTGAATGCCGCATATGCGAAGACCGAGGTTGAGTTTGATTACTGGTTTGATATTCTTCGGTCTGAAGACCCGGCGATGTGTGAGTGGGCGAACCGGATTGATTATTCCTTATGGACTCAGCATCGTGACGAGGGACGGAGATTCGGTCACATGACGACGAATATCTCGGAGTGTGTGAACTCAATCCTAAAGGGTGTCAGAAACCTCCCTGTATGCTCTTTGGTGAAGGCAACATATGGAAGGCTTGCAGAACTCTTTGTTCGCAAGGGTAGAGAGGCTGAGGCCCAGATGGGAACCGGACAGCAATTCAGTCAGTACTTGGTGAAGTGTATAGAGGCCAACTTGAAGAATTCGTGGTGCTTCACGGTGACTTTGTATGACCGGGATAACTCCGAGTTCACCGTAGCCGAGACCACTCCGACGGGCTCTTTCTCATTGGGTACCTACAGAGTATCGCTTGCGTCCCGGACCTGTGACTGCGGGTACTTCTAGGAACTTCATTTCCCGTGCCAGCACGCACTTGCATGCTGCGCCTACTCACGGGTTACCTGGTCCTCTTATGTTCACAGCGTGTATCAGATTAGTTCAGTGTTCCGTGTGTACCAGATGGGATTCACACCGCCGATACCGGAGGGATTCTGGCCACCTTACGATGGGCCAACCGTGATCCCGGATCCTGCCAAGAGGCGTGCGAGAGAGGGTCGTCCGAGATCCACCAGGATACGGACGAATATGGACGAGGCAGATCCGAATCGGCCAAAGAGGTGTGGCCTTTGTCGCCAACCCGGACACACCCGCAGGAGTTGCCCACAGCTTGGAGGACCGTCTCACACGGGGGGCCAGTAGTAGCGATCTTGTTATTGTTAGTGTTTATTGATTTTATTTTTCCTGTTACTTGTTATGTAAGATGACTTATGTAATCTGTTTATCTTTTTACGTTCTAGTAATGAAAAAGTTGCATCTGAATTTGAATATAATTAGAAATCCCATGACTGCAAAAGTTGATAACTAAAGTGTTATATGATTCAATGATAATACATAGTCACTAATCCACTAGGTAAATACCAGATTTTTAAGTACAATAAGATGAGGACACAACAAGGAAAAATAGCTCTAAAGTAACAACAGTAGTCCACATCGGTCTGGTACATGAGTGAACCCTAACGTCCAAAATACATGAAATGTAAATCATCTAAACAAGTGGGAGCCTGTCCCACAACGACGGGGAACCCGTGGCCTCTGACCTCTGCGGATAAATGGCTCCTCATCCTCTATCTCATCTGCGTCCTCATGCGGGGCAGGCTGTGCGGGTGGCGTAAAATGGAGTGGTGCGGCAGACGGCCCGGCGACAGACTGTGATGCAGCGGTGTAAGCGGAATGTGGGGTACCTCCCAACGCAAACTGGTCACCAACAGGTGTCGTAGCAGGCTCGTTCAGATCAACATCTAAGGGTGCCTGCGTGCCAGGGGTCTGAGGACGCCTCCTGCCCGGCTCGTCCTCCTGCATGATAGCCGAAATTTCCGCTAGAAACCGTGGACTGCCGAAGTCCGCATCAAGGGTATCTGCCCCAAGGAAGTCCTGCCACTGTGATCCGGGAATAACCCATGGAGTACCGTCCTGCTGAGGCTGGTCGTCGGTGGGTACTCCAACAAAGTAATGTCCAAAAGGACCGGACCCAAGTCCAGCGTCACTAGGCTCAGCCCCGTCACCCATCCCGGAGCCATACCACTCACCTCCGTGAACCCCATCCTGGGTACTACCACCAGCAACTGAAGCCGCCCCTGCACCATCCCCGCCCTCAGGCCCATGCTGATCATCGTCATCGTCCTCAGGGTCAGGTGCAGCGGCATGAACCGCAGCACGCCCTCTACCTCTGCCAGGATGATGTCGTCGTCGACCCCTAGCGGGGCCGGCCTCGTCGCCAGCCTCCATAGCACGCTCAAGCCACCCCCAGTCACGCTGGCTACGACGTGTGCCCACGCGAGCTCTCCTATCAACCCGCCTCCTGTCCGGCACGTCGTCAGGCCGATCCATCTCAGGTACTTGCCCAGCTCCCCGCTGTGAGGCCTCAACAGGAATAGCAACGGCTCTCGGATCGCCCAACTGCGGATCCGGAGACAAAAACCTCTTCCCGTGCTGACTCCACCAATCCAAGAACTGATGCGACGGACCAGGGTCAGCAACAACATCGAATCTCAGCACGCTCTCCGTACGATCGTCCCAATACTGATGCCACTTCTGCAAATGGGACGGGAACCATCGATCGCCGCCTCTGCCGTCCTTCGACATCAGAAAGTCGATGTTCAGGGCGGCCTGTGGACGGGGCTGCACCCCTCCAAACTGCGGAAGAACCCTGTCTACCTGATGCCACTCTATGACGGCAAAGTAGATAAGCGATGTAACAGACCGCCACAGCACCATATGCCGAGGCTCCAAAACCTCGGGATGCACGACCTGAAGTACGTCAGGGCTACTGTACGGCATCCAGATAAACTGCACCCAGAACGATACAATGTCAGGGCAACTCGTGATCCCAACTCGTAAATCGTGGTTAAATAAAAAAACTTATTAAGTAACATACTGACCTCTCTATCCTGTAACCGGTCTATCCAGAGCCTCCACGTCTGAACTCTAGGACCCTTCTCGCTACTGGAAGGGATGTAACCTGACCACCTGCAACATGCACATGTGTTACCGCTACTTATATGTGTGCTTAGGGTATCCAATACATTATGAATGAACACGCGGTTATGTGTAGTAAATTGAAATAGACAAAGATTAGTAAAGTACCTCGAGGCCAATGGCCAGCTGAACGTCTCAAATCCTGCAGGCCTAAACCGAGAAAATCGCCAGAAAATCCATGACTGAAGTAGCTGAAGTGGGCCCGCTAGCTTGATAACATTTCTGTTCGCCACACGGCACATGCACCGGTACAACCATGCCAGTGCTGCAGAACCCCAGTTGTAGGTCCCCATCTCCTCCAGCCTAGCTACAAACGGAAGCCATCTGATGTGAACGCGGTTGCCCGACTTGTCCGCAAAAAGTTGCGTGCCCAACAACATCATGATGTACGCACGGGCATAACGACGCACAGTATCCTCATCAGCTCCCTCCGGGCACTCACCAAACGTCTCCTGAAACCAGCTGCAGTTGACCGCGTACTTCTGAACCTGGCTAGGAGGAGGTACCACTCCAAGCAACTCCTCGAACCAAACCCAGGCTGGACGGCCACCATCGATGTATACATGGAACTCTGATAGGCAGCCGCTGACGTAACGCCCGTCCACTGGCAAACTCAGCTGGTATGCCACGTCCTGCAGTGTGATAGTGCACTCTCCGAACGGCATATGAAACGTGTGCGTCTCCGGACGCCATCGCTCAACAAACGCACTGACAAGGGCCTCGTCCAACCGGAACCATCTATCGTTCAGCCTTGCAAGATGGTAAAGACCAGCCATCTGCAGGTACGGAACGTATCTGTCATCCAGGACCATGCCCTGCTGCCGCCGCATGCTCCTGATGCATCGCTAAGGCTGCGGAAGAAATGAACCGCATTATTAGAACCAACTTAATTACCGGTGACAAACATAATCAACACGATAATCCCTAAACCAAAAAATCTTACTATGCATAGCCGCTTAAAAATCCAAGAACGAGAACCATTTGCATAAGAAACTTAAATTAGAAACCACCATAGCCTACTGACATCAAAGATCTAACATTATAAAACCACAACTAAACCGCTTACATAAACCACTAACATAAACCACTAACGTAAACACTTAACGTAAACCGCTTACATAAACCACATACATAAACCACTAAGATAAACCACTAACATAAACCACTAAGATAAACCACTAAGATAAACCACCAACATAAACCACTAACAAAAACCACTAACATAAACCATTAACAGAAATCACTAACATAAACCGCTAAAATAAACCACCAACTAAACCAACATCTAACCCGCATGCCAAACCACTAACTCACATGTACCGGTAAAATAAAGTTATTTCTGTACTAACCTCTTCGTTGATGACCCCAGCTATATGGGCGACTCCGTTCAAGCGATATAACCGTGCCGGATCGTCCCCCATGAGCAGAGTATTCCGTTCAGGTCTTTCTCGGAGAGAATCTGGGTCGTTTTCTCTGAGATTTGGTGGGGCAGGGGAAGATGAGAATGGTTCGAATGAGGCTGATTCGAACTCCTTATATAGCCCAATCACTAGTAATTCGAACCAGGGTGGTTCGAATTACTAACAACCTAGCTTAAGCGTAATTCGAACCAGGGTGGTTCGAATTACATGAAGACCTCATTTACCCATAATTCGAACTGGAGTGGTTCGAATTACTTGCATACCTAGTTCGAACCAGTCTGGTTCGATTTACTTTCAATTTTTTCTTTAAAGTTCGAACTGCTCTGGTTCGATTTATTTGAAGATGAAGTTTGAACTAGCCTGGTCCGAATTACATAAAAATATGATCTGGCTCATTGCTGTATCGATTTTCATTTTGGCTCATATAGGTAAATTTGGATTCATGTTGGCTTATTATAGTATTTTGCCCAAAAAAAATTACAAAAAAGTATGAGTTTTTATGCAAATAGTGATAATAAAAAAAATTAATTAAAATTTTAATCTATATCTAAAGATGAAAACAAATCAGTTTTAATTTTTAAGTGGTATTTGAATGTTAATTTTATTTGGCACAAAATTATTGATTAAATATTTATTATGAAAATAAAATTTTTTTGGGATAATTTGGTTTCATTTTGTAATGATCAATTATGTTTATATTTTTTAATAGTTGAATTGCTCCTTTAGTATTAATCAACATTAAAGGTGATAAATATTTTTTTTTGTTGAAACTTATAGTTAACAGTGCATTGTAAATAATATTTTTTATAAAATAGTGTTACAAAATATTTTTCTTTTAAGTATTCTCAAACTAAATAATTATTCAAATCACTAAAAGATTTAAAAATATTCGATATTATTATTGCATCAAGTCTTCTCAAACTAAGCTTAATCACTAATAGACCAGATATAAAAGTTCAATAATTTTGTCTATGAACTACACATAAAAAATTCGAAATTTAACTTCAAGACATAATAAAATGTAAGAATTTCTAAAATATGTGTTTAATAATCAAAAGAATTCAAAAGAATCATAAAAGTGTGTTGTTCAAAAAATACTCTAATTAAATATTTATCATTTTAGTTCTAATATTTTATTCTTTACTTTGTAAAATCCCTTCTAATTTCATAAGAGAATTTTCGTAGTTATTTTAAAAATATTTCGATTTATGATTCTTTTGACTAAATAATCGACATGGTATTTTAGTGTTTTAAAACTTCAAATTAATTTCTAATTTATAATTCAATAAAAAATCTTGATATTTTTGTCTTTTTAAATTAAAATTTAATTTTGATACACTGATAATGTAAAATATTTTATATAGTCGTTCAATTACATTCTTTTTTTTTTAATGTTCATTCATACTATTAATGTAAAACGTAGTTATTTTTTCTAACATATTCCTATATAATTGGATATGCATGTATAAAATTATTTTACAGTATCAAAATAAAATTATTTAAATTCATGCTAAATGACCTTTTAGTCTCATCTTTATTTTAGTATTCTTAAAAGTTGAATTTTATAATTTTTAATATAATTAAATAATCTTAATTTTAAAGGGTTGATTTTAATGTTTGTAAAATTAATCTTAAAATATTATTTTAATTATTTTAGAATTAAATAAAAGGTTATTGTAGTATTTTAAATATTAAATTTAAATTCATAGTTGCTAATATAATCAATCAACTTCAGTTAATTATATAAGAATAATTTAGTATTTTTAAATTAATGCTTAAAAGGATATCTTAATTCTTTAAGAATAAACTAAAAGGTATTTTAGTTTTTTTAAAATCAATCTTCAAAAATTGTTTTGTTCTTTTAAAAATTAATTATAAAAGTATTTTAATCTTTTTAAAAATTAAAATTTAAAATTTTTATAGGTATATTTTTTAAATGAGTTATGCTACGTGTATATTAAAATCAACTATCAAAGTCAGCCATTAATATAAAATATATGTTGAAATACAAATACATATTAAAAATAAATTAAACTATACATATATTTATACATAAATATATTGGTGGCTGATTTTAGTATACAAATAACATTGTTGTTTTGAAATATGTTTGATGTGGCATTTCCATATTGCCTGTTTCTTGTATTAATTTTTCAACTAATTCTTTTCTATTTTTATTTAAATCTTATATAAGAGAAAAAAAGATTTTACAATTAAATATATTCTAAAAAATGAAAAAAAAATCAATTATTCTCAACATGCTTTTTTTATCTTCTTTTTTTTTTTTCTAGTTCAATAGACTTGTTTTATATGATTATTGTTTTCTGCTTCTAAGTTAATCCAACTTTTTTTTTCTCACTTTCCTAATAAAATCCAAAATTCATGATCCAAGTCCAAGGGCCACTCAGAGCTAATGAAAAATAACTAAGCCAGCCAAAGAATATCCAATACATGTGTAACGAAATAAAATAAAAAAATAGAATATCTGTAAATCTTGATCTGTACCGTAGTGTGACCTATATGTTAATTATTGTATATATTATATATCGATTCTTTTTAATTAAATTATTTTATATTCGTTAAACTTAATTTTAATTTTAGTTTTTTTATTCATTTTTTCTCAAGGTTAGAATTTTTTAATTATACACTATTATTTAAATAAATATTAAATTTTATTAAATATTTTTAAATTTAAAAAGATCAAATATCTTTTATTAATTATAACATTTTTTTTATGATTATATAATTTTTTTTGAATAAATGCTTGAAGCATGTAATAAATATAAACTAATTAATAAATTATTAAAATCTAAGAATAATCAACTTAATACAAAAAACAAAATTTAAAAAATATTTATTATAAAAATAATAAAATATAATTCTATATAATTACTTAATTATAATTGGGTTATCGATTCAATCAGTAACTAAATGATTAAATTGGTAATCCAATAATTTAATATTTTAATTAGATCAATTATTAATTTGATTCTGATAACTATGTTTGATAGATTACTCAAAAAGATGCTCTGGGTTTTTTGTTTTTTTTTTTTTTTTGTTTTTGTTCAAATGCTCTCCTGCATAATTTTGTTTTACCTCTTATATCCACATTGTTTCTAAAGTATTTTATATGAAAAAATAAACACATCCACGTTGTTACTTTATATTTTATATGAAAAAGTAAACATCTATGCTAAAATAAATAAACATGTGTAATATATGAAAATAAACAGAACTTAATTGATATTAAGAAAAACAAAATGTAAACATTTAATAGATAGAGAAATAAAAAAATACAAACATAATAAAAATAACATAACTAAAATATTTTTGAAGTTGCTACTTTAATTATTTTTTTTAATGAGTAAAAATTTATAAAACTAAGCACTTAAATTAATTTCTAAAGAACTTTAAATTAGACAATTTAATTTTTAACAAATTTTTATTATTATAAAAATTTTCAAGAATTATTTTGATTAGACACATTATTATTATTATTTTTAATAAAATTTTAATATACATATTGGATAAATAATTTTTTAACAAATTTTTTTGCGAGATAATTAGGTCTAAATAAATTAGTTCCTTTTACAGAAAAATAAATTCGTCTAAAAACTTTAAAATAATAAAAAATTGTTAATTACCAAAATATTTAATTTATAATATTTAAAAATTAATTTAAATATTTACTCAAATTATATAAAATACTCTATTCAAAATATTCATGAAGATGTGACTGAGGCTATATACCAAACACACACAACAAACAAAATCCTACGTTCCAATTCTGTCGCACAAACTAATGTAATTTGTATGACTAACTAACATCCACCCTTATCATCCAACTGTTATGACTATATGCTAGATATTCACAAGACCAAAGCCAGATAGTTGTCTCATCTATTTGATCAATCACCATTCTTACCATTAAACACAGAAAATCTAATACCATGTGCAATGTGTTGTTTGCTTCCTCTAATACTTCCTCTAATACCATGTGTAATGTGTTGTTTCAAATATCACCTTTTGTGTGCCAATAACAGAACTATTCCTAGAGTTTTTGATTCTTGCCAAAGGTTTACAATTAATCCACTCCAACCACTTAGTTGAATCCCTTAGCCTTTATCAATCAACCTTGTTTTATATTTTTCAATGTCGCAATGAAATTTAGAATATCCATTTACAATCATTATATTTTTCTGCCAAGTCTTTTTTCAGCAACTCAATAGTCAATGAGGTGTTGTTCTGTTTCAATGTATTGAGATAGATAAAATCCTTTTATATATTAAGTGGAAGGAGTCCTTAATTTTTTTTTTCTAAAATATTTTTTAATTTTTTCATATGCATTTATTGTTTAAAAAATATGTTTTTGTGTTACATGATTAATAAAATTTTAAACTCTAAATAATAAATTCTAATTCTTAACAATAAAAAATAAGATATGGCTAAATGTATTAAAAAAGTTTTACTCCTAACCCTTCTCTTAGAAAATTGTTTAATTTAATCATCTACTAACCTTAAAGTACTTCAAAACACATATAATTAATGATCAACACATGCATACAATACATATCCATAATAAAATAACATTTTATTTAAAAATACCAATATTACATATAACAGGAACATTTTTTGGATGCTATAACTATAGATAGCTCACATCAGGTAATTAATCAATCTAATCAGAATCATATGTGAGCAAATTGTGTATGATAATGTGATAGTAGAGAAGACTAATAATTAATTAATAATACATAAAAACTACAATATTCTTAAACATATAAAATTAATTATTAAATGTTGTTGCTCTTAAACGAAGTAGTAGTATAGTCCCAAAGTGATGAAGTAGTTGCTTCTTCGCCAAGAAGATGGCCATCACGTGGGGAAATATGATCATGCTTTATTAATGGTGGATTATTATTCTGATGAGTGGAATCCATCACGCTATTTGCTTTAACCATCTCCAATGCCGCAAGCAACTCACAATCTTCAATGTCATTCAGCCACAACCCTAAATTGTCCTCACCAAAAGCTTTACCGGCAATCTCTTCCATTCCATTCATAATATCAATATCACCAGAATCAGTGTCACCAGAATTATTATAATTATTATTATTATTATTGTTATCGTTGGCTTTAGCTACCTCCATGTTCATCCAATCTCCAACACTTATCATCCTCTCCTCACTCGACAGGTAATCATGGAAAGCCTTCGAATTCTCATTGTTGCTGTTACTTCCCTGGTGATCGATAGTGGTACCGCGAAAAGCGCACATCGACTCGTGGTCCATCCTTGAATTCTTGTCTCTAAATCCCATAGACAAATCGCTTTGTGGACAATCTACGTTCTGACATGTATATAGTAATTTGTCCACAAAGCTATTATCGTTATTGTTGTTGTTACCATTATTATTATTATTATCAAAATCACACTTTCTTTTTTCACTGCCTCCGGTGCTGCTACTGCCGCCACCATGATCAACAGAATTATTAATAGAGCTTATTGGGAATGACTCAAAGACTTCAATTTCTCCCTCGCCGTCTTCCTTATTATTCTCCTCATCGCTGGATGAAGAAGGAGAAATCTTAAGACACTTGTTGGTAAGTCTCAACAGAGCTTCTTCTTTGCTCACAACTTTGGACCAAGTAGCACTATCTTTGGCGGTCATCTTATCTTGCAAGGTCTTTGATTGAGTCACAAGCCTTCTCAATTTCTCCAAGTCAGGGGACATGTGTTTTATAACTGAAGCCAAAACTGAAACCTTCCATGCCTTCTTCAAATCATGGGGTTTTTTATATGGTGGTGGCCCGTGTTCTTGAGCCAAAAAGCCCTGTTCACCCCACCATGCCTCTGACCCATTAGGCCACCACGGCGGAGCCACGCCTTTATCCAAAGGATACCTCCTTTGTGGCGGCACACAGTGTTGCATCAGTGATGAAAGAAGAGATCCTAGTGTTGTGTCTTGAAGATCTTGGAGAAGGTGTATGCTTGACGACTCATTTAACTCTCCCTTTTCAAGTAAAGGTAAATACTTTGCAATTGCTGTAGGGGCATTTTGGTCAAATCTGATATCTTCTTTCCACCATTCTCGCAGACTATCCGAGCTTCCAGTAACCGGCTTACCTATCAATTATAATTAAAATATTTTAATATCAAAGTAAAGACTGAAGTACGACAGAAATAAAATATTTTTTAATAAAAATACAGAAAAATATTAAAATTATTTTTGTATTAATTGTTAAATAAAAATTCAAATATAATTGACTTCATAATTAAAAATTTTTAAATAATTTTATATAATTATTATTCCTCCTCTCACATTAAACTTTTTAATTATGCATAGTTAATTTTTACTTAAAAAAATAAAATGAAAAAGAAATGCTTATTTTAAAAGAAAGAAGAGTGTAATTCTATACCTTTTTCAGGGACGATGCCATAGACGAATCCACGAGCTTTGCAAACCTCCATGATCTTGACCATGTATTTGAGGACAGAGTCTTGTGCCCTAGACATCTTTTTTTTTGTGGACGCTTCTTGTTTGGCTTCTTTGTTTTCAGATTCGTCCATGTTAAGTTTCTCTTTCATCTTTTGAAGAAGGATACGGTCTTTCCATATGCGCTTTTTCAAATCCTCATAGTCTATTGTTTCATCTTCTGCTGTCAAGGTTACATCAATTTCCTCGTCTTCTGTATCAGACAATTGAACATAGGGAGGATCCATTTCTTCTTGGATCAGCACCATGATGATTTTTTTTATAAAATATGTGTATAGAAGAATAGATAAGAGTAATTGATATTATGTTGTTAGAACTCGTGAAAGTTATGTGCGTATATATAGATATCCACGAAGGTTGTAGAATGGCGGTGTTAGAAGGATCTAACATCAGCAAAATAATCTTAGCTTAGTAGAATTGTATTTAAATAAATAATTCATAAGAGTGATGGGACAAAGTAGGCATTATTGAGGTGAAAATTGTTGTATAGTGTTTATACTTCTTGGAAAGGCTGGTAAATGTGCAATTAACCTGGGAAAATTAAAAGTTGTTTGAATGAGATAATGAAGATGAGACGGTTCTGTTTGCATGCACAATTGGTAACAATATTGGCCTATTGGGTGATTAGAATTATAATTACTACCGTCACTAATTTTTAAAAAAAAAATTACACCATTTATAGGCTGTTATATTTTTTTTTTCTTTTTATTATCATCGTTATTGTCATTGTCATTATTTTTTTTTTCTTTTTTTTGTTTGATTTTTTTCCTTGATTTTTCTCTTTTTCTTTTTTATTATCACCACCAACATTATTATCATTATCTTCTTCTTAGTTAAATATTACCAAATTAATTTAACAATAACAAAATACATTATTTAATCGTGAATGACACAAAAAAAATTTTAAAAGACGACAAATTTATAACCTTGACTTATATTTAACCAACAAAATATATTTAAATATATTTTAAATTTAAAAGATATATTAAATTATTATAAATGATATAGGAATGACCAAATCTCATATATATTGGTTTAATACCATACAATCAATTCAATAATAACAAAAACACATTATTTAATTAAAAATAATACAGATATTTTTTATAAAAGACAATAAATCTTTAAATAAAGAACCGTAAATCCAAAATTTTAACTCATTCAACCAATAAAATACGTTTAAATGTGTTTTAGAACTAAAAAAGACATCAATACCACTTCATTTAGTTGGGAATGATATCACGGTTAAAAAATTTCTGTGTCAAAATTAAGAAATTTCTGTGTCAATTAAGAAATTTTCTGTGTTATATAAATTCTACACCATTTAAAACTTTCCCTCTTGTTTTTGTCCTTCGTAGTCATCATCTTCTTTTTCTTTTTTTTTTCTTCTTTATTTTCTCCTTCTTGTTTTACATTCTCATAATTCATCTTTTTCTATCCTCTTAATAAGAATATATGTCACGACTAAAAAATTTTGATATTATTTTTCTAATAAATTATACACAAATTAAAATTCTCCCTCTTCTTCTTCTTCTTGTTTTCACCTTCTTAACATGAATAAAAATATGAATAAAGAGAAGAAAAAAAAAAAAACAAAAAATGTTGCACTTAGAATTTTTTTATTTTATTAGTTTAATATTGATGGTAACTAATTATAGCAGAAGTACATGTTTTATAGTTAATTTTGTGTACTTTTTATGTACTCCTACTATAATTAATTACCATCAACATTATATTAATAAAATTAAAAAAATCTAGATAACAATAACCACCAGAAAGAGAAGGAAAAAAAATAAAAAAAATACAGCAATAACAACAATAAAAGAATGACATGATGAAAAAATACCCGAAAAAAAAAAACAAGTGAATTTTAATTCACGTGGACTTCGAACTTAGTTGACAAAAACTGATATATTTAACGAGTTAAAAATAAGACCAACTTAATCTTTATAAATATTGTGTAAATCTTATCTTATCCTCTAAGATAATTCAAAAATATTACAGGTATAATAAAAATCAGTTATATACTAAATTATTATAACCAAGTTGGGTTGGTCTAGTGGTTAGCTCACTAGTCCGCTTAAGCAAATGTCGGGGGTTCGAATCCTGCCTTGTGCATGCAGCAACCCATTGGCCAGCGGCAAACCCTTAAATGGAGCTCAGTACCGCGACGGAATAGTCCTTGACCTGTCGGGTTGGGGGATACCGTGGGAAACCAAAAAAAATATACTAAATTATTATCATATATTTGTATATATTTATGCATATTATTTTATATATTTTTTAATTAAATAATTAGTCATTAAAATAATCAAATTTATCATAATAGAATAATCAAATAATAAAACTGTTTTATAATAGCATAATAAAAAAAATTATGAATCACTAAATATGTATTTTTTATACTATGACTAATTTTTTTATACATATAACCATAATTAAATTTTGTAAATTAGCTAAATTGACTCAATTGTTTAATCCATGTAATTAAAATTATGACTATCCAAAAACTATTATAAAATCTATGTCAAAATTAATAAAATTAGGAATTAACTAATATGTATTTAAGAGCACAAATTAAGATTATCAATTTAAATTCTTTATAAAAAAAACTTATAAATTAAGTTTTTAATATATTTGTTATGTAATTTTTTAAAGTAAAATATTTTGATTTTTTAATAAGAATGAATAACCTAATATATATCTTAAAATACATATTAAATAAATCTATTAATAACTATTCTTAAATAAAGTAACACGTATAATTAATATTTATTCAGTCATGATTATTAAATTAAAGCATTATTAAAAAATTAATAATAATAATAATAATAATAATAATAATAATAATAATAATAATAATAATTTTGTCTAATTCTTAAGGTAAGATAGTAAATTAGAGTTGCATTTACGGCGTAAATCAAATCTCACATTTCATATGGACTGATCATATTTAATGCTTTTTTAAATTATATATAGTATTTTAAACAGTGTTTCAGCCATAGTTGTAAGAATCGAACCGGTGATCAAACCGGTCAGGTTACTGGTTCATTGATTTATTGGTTTAACTGATAAACCGTTGGTTGAATCGATAAAACCGGTTTCACATGAATAAAAAATATAAAATAGTCAAAAACTTAAAATTAAAATTTGAAATACATATTTTTACTAACATTTTAAGAACAGTTAAGTCAAATTCTATAAATAACTAATACAAATATAAACATATAATTAGTTCATACTACTATATAGTATCTTAATTAGATACAATAAGAATAACAATCTATGAATTATATCCAAAAAATAATTTCAAGGTCTAAATATTTTTATATAATTAAATAATTATATAAATTTTTTTTTCAGAATAAGTAATTTTTATTTTATTTTTTTATTCATTATCATTTTTATTTTAAAATTAATTAATTTATACTTCAATTAAAAAATGAGTTAAGTATTTCCATGTTTATATATATATATATATATATATATATATGTATTAGTTAGAAAGAATTGATATATATATTTTAAAAAGCATTTAAAATGTCAAGAAAATGGGTTAGTCTAGTGGTTGTTAACTTGGTCTTCATTCCAGAAGAGCCAAGTTCGACTCCCATTGCTTGCAATGCTTTTTTTCTGATTTCACAACCCGCATGCTGACGTCAGCATGACGTCATCGGCACGCAGGTTGACCATTGACCACTTGTTGACCGGACCGGTTCGATTCTGAACCGTGTCGGTTTTGACCGGTTTGATCGGTTTGTACCGGTTTTGACCGGTTCATTTCCTTAAGCGATCAGAATATTAAACCGGACCGGTATAAGGTCCGGTTCACCGGTTTTCCAGTCGAACCGGCCGGTCCGGTCCGGTTTTTACAACTATGGTTTCAGCAATAATTAATAATTAATAATACATATTACTTTTAAATTTATTTTAAGAATATAATATAAATTAATAATAAAATCAAACACGTCGAAATAGAGTAGTGGTATTTAAATAAATCTAAACATAAAAAATATTTGTATTTTTTTATTTTTATTAATATACAATTTACGAAAATATAAACCAAATAAATATTATTAAATTTTGTCTCTGTGAGTGTAAAATATTGAAACATCAACAAAATAGCGCTTTTTATAACTTTGTTGAGTAAGAAAAGATTGACTCCATGTAAAAGAATGAAAATGATTTGAGCAGGTTTGTCATTTGTGACTCATATGCGCACTCTTATGCTAATATGATGTAACGTGAAACGTGATCAGATTAATTTTGGTGAGTCGTACAAATTGATAGATAGACCCCGTACCCTATATAATATAGTTCAATAAATATAATATTAATATATATGTGACCAATAATTCAACGAAGGGACAAAGTTAAATTAGAGTGTGTGGAAGAGAAAATTATGCCCATTCTATAGAGAGATGGGAGACTTTCATTGTATAGAAAACGTAAACATACTTTGAAATGGTGGTCTATGTAACTCAAAATAAATACTCCAGTGGGGTTATAATAATTTTGCTTACCAAAATCTTATGCCGACATAAGAGAGAGATTGAATGATGAAACACGGCCATATTAGTTAAAATAAATAATTATTTTTAATTATAAAAATTTAAATGCTGATCAAATTGATAAAAAAAAATTAATATTATATTCATCAAAATAATTTTTATTTGACAAAAATATTTCATTATTAAAATTTTGTTAATTCCGTTAAAAAAATACCTAAAAATCCTAGATTACCTATATTATCGTCATCTTCAATATCTTCTATCAATCAACTCAATTTTAATTTTTGTGTGCCACCCAATTGCATTAACCATAAAAAAATAGGATTAACTAATATTTGTCTTTAGAGCACATGATAAAGGTATAAATTAAGAAATTTTTAATAAAAAATATAAAATTTAAATTCTTAATGCATTTATTATGTATTTATTAAAGTAAATTATTTAAAATTTTTTATTACTAGTAATCTTAATTTGTACTCTTAAAACACATGTCAGTTAAATCTTAAAAAATAAACATTTATTTAGAGATAAAAACAAGTACATCAGAATCAAAACAATAAATATTGAAGAATCAAAGCAGAATAAAAAAAATAAAAAAAATAAAACCCTCATTGATGAACAGTTGAGCAAAAAATGTGATTACTTATTAATTCCTCTCCAAAAGAAAAAATAGTAGAAAGCAGATAAAAATAAAATAAAATCTTCAACCAAAAAAACAAAATAGCAACTCAATTATACTTTGGAAAAGATAACAGGAATAAGAAAACATAAACATAAGCTTGTTAATTTTAACTTTGAAAAATCTAAATATTAGCTCTTATATTATCTTAGAGTTCTATATCTTAGATTAACTTTTTTAAACAATAAAGTCTCAATAATAATATTTTAGATATCAACAAATTAAATGATAATTTTTGAATTTTAAAAATTCGTTAATCATTTTATTTTAAATATATAAATTTGTAAAAACATAAATTTTTTTAGACTTTGATCTAAAACAAAATATTTAAAATTTTGTTTTTATTAGCTTTGATATTTTAAATATTTTATTTAATTTCAAATGAAATATTTTTTTATTATTTATATTTTGAAGTAAAAAATATCAATAACTTATTTGAAAAAGTAAAAAATGAGTTGATTTGTACTTTGTTTATATTTCACTCACAATGCTCGCTAAATACAATAGAAAACCTATTTGATTTCCTAACCTATCTCTACAAAATTAGCTAATAATAGCTAATAAGTAATAACGTACACTTTCTAACTTTTACACTTGGAAATGACTAAATCTTTCATTAAAAGATTAAAAAGCCATAGAATTGAGCTTAATTGAAATGGTTTTCGTACGAGTACATACAATTGAAATCTCATGAGTAACTTGATCTAAGAGATCATTTAAGATTTCAGTCAAATTTTGCTTAATAGAATTTTTTTATTTTTTCATCGAATTTGAATTTAAACCCATTGTCAAAAGCTCGGTTTGTGGGTTCAAGTCTGGTATAGAACATTACTATTAATGTTTAGGTATTTCTTTATATAGTTATTGTTGTTATTGATATTCTTTTTACTATTTTGATTTCTATGGTTCAGACAAAAAATTTTATTCGTGTTCAATTTTTTTTTATTTAAATTCGTCCTTATGATTTAACTTGATTTTAAAATTATCCGTTTTACCTAAATTTTAAAATTCTGTACCAAATTATTTCTAACAAAAAATTAAAATTTTTTAAGAGAATAAAAAAAAATAGAGAAAGAGAAAGAAGTAGTTCACTGAAAAGAAAGAAAAGTACGGATGAGCAGACGTAATGGAGACGGCATCGATGCATGCAGATCGGACGACAGGGTCAGAGTCGCGTAAGCTGATCCTCTAGTTCGCTATTTCCCATCAAGTTTTTCCGCGCTCCTCGCCACTCAGCCACTTGCAGCTTCCATCCTTATCGTTTTACAGTTTCTTTCTTCTGCTTGTGTCTCTCTAGTGCATATCTACTTCTGCTAGTTTCACTTCTACTTCATTTCACTTCTAAATTAGGATTCTAATACTTTTTTTTTAATTTTGTTGATTTTTTTATATTCAAAATGTAGATTTGTTTTTGTCGTTGGTCTTTCGTCTTGGTATTGGTTTTTGTTTCTGTTTCTTGTTTATTACATTATTTTTTTGCTATCTTGTTATTGTGTTTTGTTGTTGCTGCTAGTGTTTTTTGTTTATTCTTTCTGCTTCTATTTTAAAATTTTCATTGCTGCTACTAATGCTGTGAAAATTTTTGTTGCTGACGATGCTTTATTTTCTTAATAATAATTTTATTTAAATTTATTTTAGTATCTATAGAAGTAAAAGTATAAATTTTGAATGATGATGAAGAAAAATCGAGTATCTTGATGAAGAAGTTGTTAGAGAAAGGTTGTTAGAAAAAGGTATTTTGGTATAAATAACAATTTTAAAACTAAGTTAAAATTTAGAGATAAATTTGAATATAAAAAAAATTGTAAACAAATAAAATTTGTTGCCTAAACTTTCAGAAACCAAAATCGTACTTAATCATTATTCTTATTATTATTGTACATCTAAATTTCCTTAATTTTATCTACAATTTTTTAGACATATATTATATATTCACTAATTTTTGTAGATTATGATTTTCATAATTATTGTAACAATTCTTCAATTTAGGTGAAGTATTTTGAATTTTGTGAACCGTGCATTTCATTCATTGGCATTCATACTAGTATTAGAAACAACATATGATGAATATATCCTATAAAAAATGTTGAATGTAATTATACATTCTCTAATTAACCTTTAAACTTTTGTTAGCGTTTGTGTGTAGAGTGCACTCCACTCTGATTTCGGCCTTTACGTCCATACCCTTTTTGTTTCAAATTCGTAAGCCTAAAGTCTAATTATTAGATCACATCTTTTATTTTTTTAATTTTCAATTTGTTTCCTAACTCCTAAGTAACTTGAACCTGGAATGAACTATCTAAATTATGAGATGCACGCATCACGAGGCTTCCTTTCTGCCACTAATCACTATGCTACAAAGACAATAATTAAATTACTCGTCACTCTATAAACACATTCATTTTTTTTCCATTGCAACTGAAACATGTTCACATTTCTTCTCTGATTGTTTTCTTGTCTGTTTCTAGTTACTAGTGAGTACTTTAGTACTTTACTACCCTCTCTTAGTTTGCCCATACTGTATTATACAAAATTTATTTTTTTTTAATACAAATAAAGATATAAACATATTATTTTTTTAACTACACCCGAATAAAAAAAATGATCATCTAGATATGCAAAGTCATTTCATTATTGGCGTTCTCAAAATAGAAATAACAATACACTCTAATCCAACAAGATATACAAGTGAACATATTATTTCCTTTAATTATTAATCATTGCCTTAGCATTTTCACTGTCTTTTATAACATCTTAGAAACAAAAAATATTAAAAAATAAAATATAAATCAAATAATGAAAAAATAAAATGTTATTTTTTATTTTTATTTTTTGTTTTTTTTATTAAATTCTAAAAATAAAAGACTAAAAATAAAAATAAAATAATAAAAAATCCACTATTTCTAAAAAATTTCAGAATTAGAATAACTTGATAAAGGTGAACGATATTAAAAAATGAGTGGAGCAAATGTCGAAAAATTTTTTAATTGAGTAGATAAGTATCATATTTTTACACATTTTAATAACAAAATCAATATATTTATAGTGATATTTTATTATTATTATTATTATTATTATTATTATTATTATTATTATTATTATCTATTTTACGTGCCATCGATTTTATTATGCATGCATTCCATTTTGTGTACGGTCAAAATGTCAGCCGTTTATTATTCATTTTGCAGACCTCATTATTACTATTAGGGAAAGTATGGGGAGCCAATGGAATATTTATACAAAATGGGAGTTTAGAGAGTATTAGAGATATAATCATTAATGTTACCTTTTCCATCAGCTGAAGTTTTTGGAATGAGTGGTATCATGCATAGTATTAGAGCGCTAGATCCTAAAGGTCAAGAGTTCGAGTCTTGGTGAACCCCAAAATCAATATAAATTTTTGGCCCATTGTCTCCCTAGCGGGATCCCTACTATTATTATTGTCTATTTTCCGTGCCATCGATTTTATTATGCATGCATTCCATTTTATGTACGGTCAAAATGTTAGCTGTTTATTATTCATTTTGCAGACATCATAGAAGAATTGGTGTATTTTTTTATTTTGCAGGCTTCACTGATAAAATAGTTCTGTATATTTTGGTAATCATTTTTCTAGGTGTGTATTAAGAAAAATAACAATTATTTGTATAAAGAACCTGCAAAATCTAGGTAACCGACTACAAGTCACATTGATTGCATTTCCATGTTCAATTTGGACTTTGTTTTTTTTTTTTAATTAAATTACAAACATCTTATGTCTATTGTCCGAATTTGACTAATTTAGATTTCTTTTTTGGTGACTACTAATTTAGATTGAATACACTGAAGTAGTGATCTATAGATGGTAGAAGATTTTAGAACCAACTTTGTTAGGTAACTAATAAGGGTCGTAGCTAACTACTCCAGCTAATTAGTAACTTTCTTTTAAATTAATTTTTACAAAAAATGTTAATTCAAATTACATTCAAAATTAAATAAAAAATATTTAAAATTTGAAAAAAGTCTAAAACTAAATAAAATTAAATATTTATAATTATTGTAAAACGAATATCTAAAACCTAAAAAAAATTTGAAACGTGATAAAAAATATTCAAAATTTAACAAAAAAGAGATATTTAAAATTATTTTAAAATTCAAAATCAAACAAAACAAGAAATCTAAAAATATTAGAAAAAAATTCAAAAACTAAAAAAAAACTATCCAATGAATTAAGAAACTGTTTAATTATTTTATATGTGAAATAAAAGATAAATACTAAATCGCTATTCGAAAGATTCTTACGTTGATAAAATGGTATGACTTTTGTTATTAACAAAATAATTTCTAAAAAATTTTAAAATTTGACGAGCACCCAAGCTCGTTGAAGTACATCTCTAGTGAATACAATACTGACGTAGCCACCGCGTTTTCATCACCGGACAAATTCCCAACCCTAATCAAAACACAATGGTCATATCAACATCGTGTTCGTCGGAAATGTACTTCGACGAGCTTGGGGTGCTTGTTAAATTTTAAAATATTTCAGGAACCATTTTGTCAGTAACAAAAATCAGGTACCATTTTATCGGATTTGTATCCTCTAAATTTTAAATTTTATTTTAGAGAGTAAAATATGATCTATCACTATTTATTTCATAGGTGGGACTAAGAGAAAACATGAGAGAAAAAATATTTCATGGTGAGAGACTTTATCCTCTAAAGTAAAAATCTAAAATTTAGAAGATCCAAATTTTATTTTATCAGCATTGGAATCTTTTGAGTACGGATTTAGTATTTACCTCGACGTAATAATAAATATGCTTTTAATATCTGTATTAAATACGTGTTACTGTAATTTTGATTTGTCAGTTTTATTTTAATATTAGTTTTCCATTTTGTATTAGAGGTTTTAATCTCTATTACTCTACGTTAATATTAAGTTGGAATATATTATTAAGAAAAACCCTCAAGGACCAATATTTTAATATATATTGATTAGTATTTTTAGTTAATAATTTAATATTTTTAATATAATTGTTCAACATCATATTTTTAAGGTTTAATTATTCTATTGGTCTCTGTAGTTTCATAAAATTTTCAATTAGGTCCCTATACTTTTTTTCTTTTTAATTGGGTCCTGCACCAAATTTTTTTTCAATTAAGTCTCTCGCTCTTAGTAGTAATTGGCTTAATTTTATAGGGACCCAACAAAAAAAAAGAATTGGTATAGGGACCTAAATAAAAGAAAAAAAAGTGTAGGGACCCAATTGAAAAAGAATTGGTACAAAGACTCAATTAAAAGAAAAAAAAGTATAAGGACCTAATTGAAAATTTTGCAAAACTATAGGATCAGCAGAATAATTAAACCTATTTTTAAATATTATTAGTTACTTGTTAGTTGAAAAAAATAAATTGTATTGATTCTGTGATATTGTTCTATCATAAAGATTCATAAAATCTTGTAGAAGCTAAGGATAAAAGGTTTTTCAATTAATAAGTTATGTATGTGTATGCCATCAAAATTAATAAGTTATATAAATATATATTATTAATTTCAAAAAAAAGGTCAAATGATTTTTATTGGAAAGAAAAATATATATTATTAATTTAATGTAGTAACAATATAAAATATTTTACACAATTATTATTAGAATAGTTATTTTTATTGATGTGTATTATATAATTTGATATTTATGTAAAATTGTTTTATACTAATATTATATTAAAATTAAATTAATAATAAAATAATTATTTCTCGATAAAGTTTCATCAATCATGTCAATTATCCTTGGGTATTTCATGAAGTTTTTATAAACAGCTCTATTGAACAGATTTCCAAAATAATCACAACATAACCCTTGTTTTTACATTTTGCATATTTGAAAACATATTTAAATTGATCTTTTTGAACCCATTAATTCCTAATGCTAAACCAATTCTTTTTTTTCTAAAAATCAAAATAAGAAATAACAAAAAATTTTTTTGTCTCTCATTTGTTTAATTTCTAGTGCACACGATTTCATAAGAGATATTGTAAGCATACAAATATCATAGAAATAGAAAAATTCTGTTAATTTTCTTAGAAATTGCATTAGTTAATAAATTTGCCAAGAGGACTTGGTCAGTATGACACCCTAAATTTATTGTGGAGCTTCCTGTGTGTCTACTTTTCTTATGATTTTAAGAATGATACTAATATTAAAAATTTAATGAGTCTAACCTGTTTCAAAAGCTAATTTAAAGAATAAATATTGTCTCATATTTATAAAGATTATTAGGCTTTTAAATTTATATCAAATGAGAATTGATGACTAAAAAATAATTATACAATCTAATTATAATAAAACAGGAGAGAACTCATTTATACTAGATGTAAATTTTGTAGACTTATATTATATCTCTAAAGATGATGAATTTCTCATTGATATAATTGATGAATTCTAACATTCCACTGATGTATAATTTAATCTAACAAACTTTTTGTAATATTATTTAAAATTTATTTGATTTATATAATCATAACCCTTTATTTATAATTTTTATAATTTTAAAAATAAAATATTAGTGTTAGAAAGGATAGAGAGAGTAATACAAAAAGAATTTGTGTGTATTCAAGTTGTGTGGAATGACATAATATTAAAAGATATTTATAAGTGATAAGAGAATTGAAATAATAAAGACGTAATATCCTATAATAAATATTCAGATATGGTAAATAATTCTAATGAAAACTAATTGATCCTAATATATTCTAACATCCCTCCTTAAACTCAAGAGACAAATTGAGTTTGAAACTTATTTAAAATAACGAAATAAAGAAAAGAACTGCATAAATTGATAGAACGGGTGCAGACGGAACTGCCGGAAGGAAGCATAGACGGAATTGACACAAAAAACACAGATGGAACTGCCACAAAAGAGTGTAGATTGAACTACTGCAAGGAAGCACGGAACTGCTGCAAGGAAAGCGCAAACGGAACTGCCGCAAGAAAAGCGCAGGTGAAACTACCGCAAGAAAAGCGCAGGCGGAACTGCCGCAAGAAAAGCGCAGGCGAAACTACCACAAGAAAAGCGCAGGCGGAACTGCCGCAAGAAAAGCTGCCAAAAGGAAGCGCAGACAAAAATGCCACAAGAAAAGTATTAAACCATGCATCCTTTCCATGTCATCCTTTTTCTTCTAGAAACAAAATTTGTTATTCTTATATTTTTTTTAAGTTTGTTATGTTTATCTTTCTCTAATAGAATTATCTAAAGAATTTAGTTGTTTTAGCTATTTTAAAATCCATAATCAGTTTAGTATAAACAGTTAGCATTGTTCTCTATATCATATACAATAAAAAGTCTTCATATTATTTTTCTTATTCTTTCATAGTTTTATTATGGTATCAGAGTCATGGTATTCTCCTTGAGGAGGACATATATACTATCATCTTTTCGGTGAGAAATCACCATACTTTTTTCTGAAAAAAATAATTTTATTCTTGTTACTGATTTGATACTTTTTTATCTCACCAACTAATCCACTATTTTCGTCTTATCCTTTCGAGTATAATGAATCCAAAATTATCGCTGTTGGAGCTGCAACACGCCGCTACGCACCGCTTCCTTTTGGCAGTTCTGTCTGCGCTTCCTTCCATCCGTTTGCACTTTTATTGCGCTCTACGCGCCCTCTGAAGATCACTCTTATCGCACTCTACGCGCCCTCTAAAGATCCCTCTTACCGTGCTCTACACGCTTTCTGAAGATCGCTCTTACCACACTCTATGCGCTCTCTGAAGATCGCTACTTGCTTTTTCTCCCTCAAGTACAGTATATGCTTCTCTATTTTGGCCGCTGGAAGCCCTAGCTCCGCCGCACGCATCTTCCTCTGCGTCACCATGCCGCACACGTCTTCCTCAACCATTTCATCAGAACTTATCCAAGCTGTGAATTATTAACATCTTCCATCCACTAGCTTGTAGGAGCGTATTAAATCATCCTTCCCATTTCATCTTTTTCTTCTAGAAACAAAATTTGTTATGCTTATCTTTTTATAAGTTTGTTATGCTTATCTTTCTCTTACAAAATTATCTAGAGAATTTGGTTGTTTGAGCTATTTTAAAATTCATAATCAGTTTAGTATAAATAGGTAGCATTGTTCTCTATATCATGCACAATAAAAATTCTTTATCTTTTATTTTCTTATTCTTTCATAGTTTTATTAGAAAGCGTAGACGAAGCTGTTGCAAGGAATTGCAAATAAAGCTGCTGCAAGGAAGCACAGACAAAAATGCCGCAAAAAATCACAAAAAAACTGCTGAAAGGATGGCGAACTACTCGAAAACTGCCAAAAAGCGGTAAACTACGAAGAGATGGTAAAATGTTAGAAGATGATGAACTGCCGGAAGGTGACAAAAAATATATGGTTTCTCCATGGGAAAGTAAGTAACGGATGACAATGGTATTTGATTTATTAGACTCGGAAAGACTCAAGACGGAAAGGATAGACTAATCGATAAGATAAAAAAATATCAAAGGAATGACAAAAGACAAGGAAAAACGACAAAGAGAAAAAGCGTAAAAAATATGGTGATGTGGTGTGTAGAAATTAAACATTGCTTGAAAGATAAATTGGACAAGAAAAGTAAAGTTTTACAGAAAGTGTAAATGGAAATTTAAAGACAATGGAAGGAACCCTACATAAATTAAACTCGAATGCAGACTCAAGAATTCGTTGGGGATGTGAGTGTGCTTGAGTGTATTTCTGAAGAAAAGTTCCAACCTTTATTTCCTAAATTTTTCTAATATTTATAACCCATGTCTGTAACCGATCCTTAATTATACGACACTGGCTTGTATGCGGATTCTTAGGTAACTGTTCCCGCTCTCTTGCCCATAAACGTTACCCATAAATTCCACACTTGGAGAAAGCCTTCAACTTTTCTACTTAAATTAACCGCCCGATCCTTTATTCGAGCACCTGTTCGATTCTTCAATCGAATCCATGTTCGATTTACCCAAGTGCCTAAGTCAAGTCCATGTCAAATAACTTCTAATGAATGCCCGCACGTGCGTCATTTTGACCTTTGCTTTCTTCCTAACCCTTCACTAATATTTCGAATCGACCTAATTAGTCAAAATAATTTATCTCGACTAACAAATTCCCCCTAGGATTAATGTGTTTGTCTTCGAAATCATTTCTTGAAAGATGAAACACTTAATCCTAATCCAAACGTCAATCTCTTGAACCAGTAATAATTACCATTTAACTTATCCATTAATTCTGACCCGTTTGACACGTCTCCCACGATTCACACATTCTCTCTCCACCACTTTGCCTTCTTCGCAAAGTTACCTCTTTTCCCTTTGAATTTCCTCTGTAATAACGGCTACAGTGAAACTCTCTTTAAATTCGACACTTCCGTCTTTGTTCAACTTTCTCGAACCCTTGTTTCCTAAATTTCTCTTGCATTCATCCTTCCTGTACAATTTTTACTCTTGAATCTCCATTCTTCTTTGCTCTTCAATGGCTGCTTCTTCATCTCACGTCGCTGCACAAGACAAAGGCAAAATCCCCATGGTACAACCACCGGCTCCTCCAGCTCTTCACATTTTGAATCAGGTCAATGATGAGGTTATCGATGACCCACAACTTCAAATCAATGACCCAATAATTCTTATTCCTTTTACTATGGGAGGAGATATCCATTGTTTTATCGGCCCTATCGAGAATTCGGAAAGGGCAGGCAAAAAATTACCTTTCTTCCCCAGTGCTCAAGGAGAAGACTTGTTGACCAACCAAGGCCTCGACATCTCTTTCTTCACCAACCAAAAACCATTTAGGAATAACCCTAAGATTACTCCTCGAGGGATTGACTTCACAGTCTAGTATGAGCGATTTGCCCCATCGAAAAGCGCTGCTTGGGGAGCTCTCGGGATTCAGGATCTTCTAAGACTTTTCCACTTTTCTCCTTCAATGCTCCCTTGGATGATCAGATCTGTGAACTTTTTCTGGAACCTGACTACCAATATTTTCCACCTCCCTTGTGGGATGATTGGTATGTCACTTCTGGATGTGGCTGCAATTACAGGACTCCCGATTAATCCTCCTGACTTCACCTCTGACATGTAGCCCAGACAGCAATACAACATTGCCCCACAACTTCCTACAGTGACTTTATTGTTCATCATATGGGTGCAGAAGGCACTCCCATCATAGATGATGAACATGTGGCCTTTCTATTTTATTGGCTAAATGCAATTGTCTTCTGTTCTCGGAGTGTTCAAATGTCAAAGCTTTTCCTTCCTCTTGCCGCTCTACTTCACGAATGAAACAACCTTAATTTGGCCAAGCTTCTTCTAGGACACATCTTTGAGGAACTTGGCCAGTTTGTTAACTGTCTTCGAAACAACTATTTGATCAGCACAGGTGGCCCTCTTTGACTTCTTCAACTATGGCTTAATGCCATTTTCGAAAAATACATGATTACACCTAGAGGTGGTGCTACGGACAAACAGCACATTGAAGGTTTTCGATTGGCCAATTTTAAGCCACATTTTCCAGAAGCAGAATCAGACAAAGACCGATTTTAGGCTGTCTTTTCTCTTTTCCATTCTTGCAAAGACTTTCACAATGAGGACCTCAATTTTGCCCCCTTTTTGCATCGAAATTGTGGTCCTGCTTGGCTCGAGCGCCTCCTCTTCCCAAACGATACTGAAGAGAATGAGCTTGCTAACAGGAGTTGGGCAAACCTATTGGCTATACAGGTGATTCCTACAGGGCTACCTCAACATAAAAAAGAACGCTTCAAGGTAACTCTGTATGCCCCTCATTACACAGCTAGGAAACTTAGTTTTTCACAAGCTATCCCAACTCTACTCCCCAGAAATAGCAGGCCATTTTGCCATATTACTTTAACTTCAAAGAAATAACTTGATCTTTGGCTTTTGAAAAATTAACAACAAAAAGAAGGCCGAAGCTCATACATCACCAAATCTTGCTTCGATTGGTAGACTGCTTATTATTCTAGGTACAGTCATACCTTTGAAGAGATCAAACGCTCTGTTTTCCAAGCGGTCCCTACTGCTGAGGGTTCACCAAAGAAAACTCAAAAAAGAAAAGCTAAAACTACAGCTTCTTGACGCCAACCACTAAGGAAAAGTCGATGGACACCTTCGAAAACTTCTAGGAAGGTAACTATATTCATATGATTATTCTTTAACTGAAATTCTTCGATAATCACATTCACTTGCAACTCTTTTAATGTCAACCTTTCTTTAGTTACAGTTGCAACCGTTAAGTGAAAACTCTGATGAAAGTGAGCCATCTATTCGAAACATCCTTGCTGCATCCTCACAATTGGAGGACACAATTGATTTAGATTCAGGCTCTCAATTAGTTCGAAGAACAAGAACCATTCTGGTAATTTTATATCATTTCACATATATTTTGATTTAATTACAATAAATCTCGACTTATTGTACCTTATATTTTAGCCCGTTACTACTGCACAATCAATCACTTCATCTCTGGCACCTGATCAGCTACGTCAACAACAACAACAAGACCTAGGACAAACCACATCTCATTTATCAATCCAAGCCACAGAGTCTGTTCAGCCTCTCCAAGTCGCTTTTCCAATTCCAACTGGGACACAGGTGGTTGACTTAACAACAGAGCACACCCATCACTCTCTAACACACTTTGATCCTTGGACATGTCTATCCGACTAACCAGGCTGCACTTTCTGCTGAATATCAAGTGGAACCTGATTCTAACTCCCCCTCTTGAGTTGCTGAGACTACTACTTCAGATTCTCCGTCTAAAGTTCTGGAAACATTTCCTTCTCCTCAAAGAACCTCCAGTCCTCCCGAACAAGCTGAACTTCAACCTCTCCTTGGTCAAGGATTTGGAGATTTGGGTGTTTCTACCAGATCTACAAATGTCACGTTGGTTAACCTGGTAACCATTCTAAATCAAGCTATTCAGGAAGATCAAGTGCCTATTTCTACCCCTGTACTCCTTGGTCCTTCTACACCTTGTCCTTCATCCGAGCTGACTGTTAATGCTCGAGAACAACTTTTATCACTTCTCAAACTTCTGGACCATCCATCCATCGAATGGACCAATGATGCAGCCTTGAACAAGCTTTTGTCCAATCTTCTGAATTCACCTTTCGAACTCCAGGTTTCATCCCCACATTCTGCCATAATTCATCAATTTAAACAAATTGCCAACATAAGTGTAACTACCCAGGAAAAACATCAAGAAATCACAGATGAAGAGGTTAAACTCAAAACTGAGGCAGAAAGCTATACTGTGGCCCTTTAACCAATCAAAGCTTCCCGTGAAAAATTTAATTTGAGGATCTCTCAAGCTATTTCCATTCAAGCTCACTATGATAAGGAAGAGAGAAAACTTGAAGCAGAATTGGCTTAGATTAATGAAAAACTTGCCAAAATTCAGAAGAGAAGAGCTGATATAGCTACACCTCTAGCCACTGCCCAGCAAGAGCAACAACAACTTATTCAAGAAACCATTTCTATTGAGGCCAAACAAGAAAAATGTGAGAAATAACTTGACAAGGTCCAATATGAAAAATTCAAACATGCTGAGGCACTTTCAGTTCTGGACAATAAAAGAGTAAAGCTTCGCTTAGACTTAGCAAAGCTCATGGCACCTTATATTTCTCCACCTTAGACTTCAGTACTTGTAATAGTTTTCTTTATTTTCAGACTTATGCATTTTAATTTTAAGTCAGCAAACAATGATATTACTTTAAATACTTTCCATTAATCGAATTGATTATATTTCCTGATTCGACATCCTTGATTCGATATGCATTTCCAGAATATAATCCTATCACTTGGAAAGGGCCTTCCCAAGTATGGGACCATTTTCCAAGAACTCTCGATTTTTTTTCATTGGAAAAATAACTTTCAAAACTAATTCACCTATACTGAAGTATTTCTCCTATATTCGACGATTGTAATTTCGAGCAACACTTTCTTTTTGTCGAATCATATTTTCAAGTGCCAATATTCGCTCTGAATCTAATTCATTCAACTCATCAAACATTACATTCCAATAATCATCAACTGGAAAATCGTTCTGTTTTGACACCCTCAGAGTATTTAGATTGATTTCCAATGGTAGCACAACATCATGGCCATATACTAATTTATAAGACGACGTACCTGTTGACCCTCTTGGTGAATTTCGATAAGCCCAAAGTACTTGACTTAAAATTTCATGCCAAGTTTGAGGTCTATTCCCGATCTATTTCTTAATCAAACTTATCAGGATTTTGTTTGCTGCCTCAACTTGTCCATTAGCCTGTACATAATAAGGAGTTGAAGTAACCATATTGATATTCCCCGAAGCTGCAAAATTCTTAATTCGTTGACCAGTAAACATAGTCCCTTGATCAGTACTCAATGTTTGAGGAATTCCAAATCAATGGATTATATGTTCCTCAACAAAATCAATTATTTCATTTTGCCCAACTTCTATTAAAGGAACTGCTTCGACCCACTTTGTAAAATAATCAATTGCTACAAGGATAAATTTATGATGTTTTGACGAAGGATGGTGAATCAATCCAATTAAATCCAAAGCCCAACCTCTAAACGGCTATGGCTTTATAATCGAATGCAACTCAGATGCTGGGATCTGTTGTATCGAACCATGCTTTTGACACTCCTAATATGCCTTTGCATATTCGATACAATCTTTGATCATAGTTGGCAAGTACACATAATTGCGATATAACACCCATTTCATCTTCTTCCCAGCTTGATTAGCACCACATATCCCTTTATGGACTTCGCCTAAAGCAATGTCTTTATCATCTTGGCTTAGACATCTCGACAAACTTCCATCGATTCCCTTCTTATACAACTCATCAGCCATCAATACAAAATTTATTGCTTGCAATTTTACCCTTCTATCGAATGGGATGCTGGAATTCTTTAAATACTCAGCGATAGGCTTTCTCCAATCATTATCTTCCCACTCGCCTATACACAAAGCCTCCCTTTCATCCGCAGGCACTAAAATTTGGTGGATACTAGCTAATTTTCTTAAAGTTTCTGGGCCGATTCTATATCTCGAAGCAATTTGGGCTAACTCATTAGCGATCTCATTATGAATCCTTGGAATATGAACCAAGGAAACTTTTCGAAAAGAGGTTAACAACTCCCAAGCCGTTGCTAAATATTTTTGCAACTTCTCATTATTGCATTTAAACTCTTTCGATAACTGCTTTAGGACTAACTGAGAGCCCCCTAGGATTTAGACTTCCAAAGACCCTTTATCGATCAATATTTCAAGACCCAAAATAAAAGCTTCATACTCTGCCATATTATTCGAGCAAGGATATTTTAGCTCGAACATGAACTTTAATGAATCCCTTCTGGCGAGATAATAAGAATTCCAACCCCTGCACCATCTTTGTGCTTCGATCCATCAAAATATAACTTCCAATTATCGACTTTAATGTCGAGTACATTTGCCCTTTGGTCATTTAGATTATTCGAATTATCAATGAGAAAATCTACAATGACCTGACCTTTCACAGCTTTGTCTGGGACATATTGTAAATCGAATTCTATCAAAGCTAGCATCCATTTCCCTAAACGTCCTCGTAACATCGAAAAACTCAACATATATTTGATGATATCAGTTTGTGCTACAACTTTTACCGATTTAGCAACCATATAGCACTTTAACTTCATACAAGCATAGTACAAGGATAAACACAATTTCTCTATCGGGGAATACCTTGTTTCAATATCAGTCAACACTTGACTAAGGTAATAAACTGCCCGTTCATTTCCATTCTCATCATCTTGGGCTAGCATACACCCAATTGTGTTTGCAGATGCTGCAATGTACAATTTTAAGGGCTCATGTGGGCAAACATTCGCCATAATCGGAGCCTTAGACAAATAAGCCTTTATTGAATCAAATGCCTATTGATGCTCATTTATCCATTCGAACTGTGAATCATTCTTTAATTTCACCAAAGGTGCAAATACTCGAGTCTAATCAGAAAGATTTGAAATAAACCTTCGAAGATAATTCACCTTTCCTAGGAAAGATTGCACTTCTTTTTTTTTTATTTAGGTGCAGATAACGCTAATATTGCATCGTCTTTGCTTTTATCGATTGCAATTCCTTTTTTATGAACAACAAAATCTAGGAAATTCTCGGCCGATACACCAAAAGCAAATTTTAAAGGATTCATTTTTAACCCTTTCTTCCTTATAGTAACAAATGCTTTTCTTAAATGATCAATGTGTTGATTCACCGAGATCGATTTAACCATAACATCATCGATATACACCTCCATAAATCTCCTAATATACTCATGGAATATAGCATTTATTGCTTGCTGATAAGTTGCACCAGCATTTTTCAAACTGAAAGGCATAACCACCCACTCATAAGTGCCTAATGCCCCGGGACAACGAAAGGCAGTTTTGGACACTTCATCTTCTGCAATGAAGATTTGGTTATAACCTGAATAACCATCCATAAAACTCAATTTTATTTCCCACTGCAGAATCGATTAACATATCTGTGGTTGGCATAAAATACTCATCTTTCGGCGTAGCATTATTCAAGTCTCTAAAATCAATGCATACCCTTAACTTTCCATTTTTCTTCATTACAGGAACAATATTTGAAACCCATTCAACATATCGTACGGTTCGAATAAATTTTGCTTTAATCAACTGCTCTGCACTCTATTTCTTCCTTAATCTTTTAATTTATTTCTGGAGCAAAACGACGAGGAGTCTGCTTCACAGGTCGAGCATTTGGTTTCAATGCTAATTGATGTTCTACAAGAGACCGATCGAGACCAGGCATCTCATGATAATCCCAAGCAAAACAATCTTTAAATTCATGTAAAAGATGGAAAAGTTCAGTACGAAAAGGATCTACAAGATCTTTACAAATATAAGTGATTCGAACATCATCAAGAGACCCTAAATTAATTTCTTCTAGGAGATCTTGAGATTCAAACCCTTTTAAATGATCCTCATCTTTTACTGAATATTTTTTGAAACCCAAAGGTTCTAAATCATAGATGCAATCAAAAGAGAAATCAACAGATTCATTGTAAACAAAATGGACGTGATCTTTTGCTGGATTAACAACAGCTTTATTTTCATCACAAAGGACTTCTGCTATTAAATCAGCAGTCGGACTAACAATATGACTAACATTACATAATGAAGAAAAATTTAAACCATGATTAAACTCAATTGAAGACATCGAATTGCTACAACTAAGAAAAGAACTTGCATCCCTAAATGATTCCACTTCATCAGAGGAACCACCTTTATTTTCTACAGAAGAAAAATTACTTAAATAATTATTTAAAGTTACCAGGTAATCCGAGACATCTCGAACGTGGTCCATGGAGCAATGCCTCAGAACCCTTAAGATAAACAATCCCAGCCAGTTGGGATCACATTCAGATGTGGATGACGCAACTTCACTGTTAAACCTTCCGAAGACAAGTAGCAACCCTCGCAGTTATAAGAATTTAACGCCCTGCCAATATTCAAAGGCTTTAGTTTTGAGCTATATACCCTGAAATCGACATGCAGCTGTTCGACATATATATTCGAATCTGCCTTAACAACTTCAGGCTTGCCATCCTCTATCTAAAGGAGGACACTTTGATGCACAGTAGATGGTACAGCCCTAACTCTGTAGATCCAGTCTCGACCCAGTAAAGCATTGTAGCTTGCTTTCGATGGCACCACCACAAATACAGTGTTTCGCTCAGATGACCCCACTTTCACCCCTAAAGTAACCAGACCTTTTGCAGGAGTAGAAGAACCACTAAAGTCTGTTACAGCAATATTGGAGGGAACTAAGTCATCAGGATGCTTACTAACTTTCATCAGCATCCTTTCTGGTAAGAGACTTATTGCTGCTCCACCATCAATTAAGACTTTATTTACTTTAATCCCACTCAAGGTGGTAGTAATATGGAGTGGGAGGAGATGAGACTTTTGCTTCTCAGTAGGCCTCAGGAAATACCCTGGTTCATCCTCATACCGAATGAAAGAAAAAGCCTCTTCAGCATCCATGTGATAGTCCTCTTCTGGATCACCTTCATACTCACCCAAATACTCAGTGGGAATAATCGAAATAGTTCCGACCATCTCATCATCTCCTTCTTCGAAGTATTCCTCATCCAAATCATCGTCTTTGCCTTTATCAATTCCTGAAGAATGAGCTATTGCCTTACCTTTCTCCAACTTTGCAGGAGAGGGAATTCCTTTTAGGCATGTCTTCCCATCAGAAGGAAAAACTATCCAGGAATGCACTGAAGGGGTTGTCCCCTTGCCTTTGTCTGATTGAGGCTTCTTATTCTGATTTAGATTCCTTCTTCCTCTACCCCTTGGGTATCCTCTAGCTCGACCACGTTGATAGGGATACTGGTTTCGAGGATGTCGTCGATGTCCCCACTACGGATTTTGCCGATAAAGAGCATCTCAATTCTGGAATTCCTGATAATTCCAAATCCACTGGACACCCATAGCCTGAGAATGGCTCAACGGTGCAACAACATTTGGCTGAGGAGCCTTAGAACTTTGCCCTTCTATACACCGAAATGGTTGCCTCTTACGAGCTTGCTCCTCTCTATGAGCTAACTCCTTCTTCATCCTTTCTTTCTCTAAATCACCGCAGCCTCCACATCAAACACAGCATTGCATCGAGGACACAGAGATACGTCCCGATCTTTGATTTTTTGCTGCACTAAGAAATCCAGTAAACCATCCCCTACTCGAGGATACACTGATCGAACTTGTGACTCAAAATCACCTAGAGCCACTTCAAAGTCATAAGATATTCCAACCATATTTACTCCAAAATATGGTTAAGCAAAACTAGCTTCAGCGTCAAAAGGATCAACATCAACCTTCATTTCCTTTTTCCCGTCATCGAACTTCAAATGCCCTTCCATTATAGCCTCCTGAATTAAGTCCCTGAAACGAACACAAATATTAGTCAAATGACTGGTTGCTTGGTAAAATTTATAGTAAGGTTTCCTGTTTAAATCCTTCACCGAAAGTAAAGTTCTACCCTCAGGTAGAATTAATTGTTTATCTTTAAGCAACACATCGAAAATCTGATCAGATTTCGAAATATCAAAACTATATTTCTTCCCACTCTTTAGTTTTGAATCATTCGAATTTTCATTACTATGGAGCCTTTTAAGTAAGGAACAAACATATGGAGGACCTTTCTTAAGCTCGGCCAAATCGACCTCTGCCTCGAGATCAAACTCCTCCTCTGAGGAATCCATGGTTACATAAGCAACCTTCTCCTTTCAAGTATAAGGTTTACTCTTTAACTTCTGTTCATTCCTATATTTCTCCTTTTCTTTCTTCATCAATTCAACCTGACGAACCCTTTCAGCCAAATGGACTAAGTCAGGGATATGTACATTAAGCAGTTTTTGACGCATATAAAATCCTAACCCCATAATTGCTATTTTCACAATTTCATTCTCAGGTAATGACACGTAGCACCTACTTCTAGCATTTTTGAAACATATCATATAGTCATCAATGGTTTCACCATCTTATCGTTTCAAAGCAACAAGGTTAGTAACTGCTACATTCAATTCCCCTCGATAAAATTGAGCATGAAAAGCAGTTTCCAACTGATTTCATGTTGTTTTCAAATTTGGCCTGAGATTCGAAAACTAAGTAAATACATTCTTCGTTAACGAAGAAGGAAAAAACTTCATTTTCAAATTCTCATCGTTGGCTAAATTCCCAATCTCAACTAAATATCGAGCGACGTGGTTGATTCTCCAACTTCTCCTGCAAATTTTGTGATTATCTTTGAATTTTTCACCCCTCTTGGCACTTCAGCCATTTGAACTACTTGAGAGAAAACAGACACAAAATGTGGTCGATTCATAAAACCGACATTCAAACTAACTTGATTGAGCACTTCTTCCACAATTCTTGTGACTTGATAACGTTCACCACCATGATTAGCACGTAACCTGGATAAAACATCATCTGCATTTTGACCACGAGAAATTATTTGAGGATTTTCTCTATCTAAAACATTGTTTTCATTTTGAAATATATTCTCGAATCCTTTATTGTTACCCCTGGCCCATGCCTTTCTCCTTCATCATAATCAACAATTCGAGCAATCCATTCGACTTGCCTCGCAAGACATTTGAATTTCGATTCGTGATCAACCATTGACGATCAGATTTTCTATCGGTAAAGAAATTCACAAATATAATCGCGTTGTAAGTATAGTTTCTAAACCAACAGAGAATCCTTTCGTACAAAAGTTTTGGTTTTCACTTAAGCAAACCCAATAAAAATAATAAACCAAAGTATTTAAACCTCGGGTCATCTTCTCAAAGAATTGCAGGGAAGTATGATTTATTATTGATTATGGAAAATGTAGAATTTTTGGGTTTTTGAAATAAGGAGCAAGTAATTTAAATGACAAGAAAAATAAATTAATATAAGATCTCTTGGCAAGATATGAAAACTGGACGTCCTATCCCAGTTATCCTTATCAATTGTGATGAGAATTAGATTTTGCTCCCACCTTGTTAACCTCTAACTATAAAGGTAAGTTAAGTGGATGAATCAATTTGATTCCTCTGGTCCTAGTCAATTCCTATGGAAAGACTAGCTTTAGAGGGATCCAAATCAATCAGCAAAGAGAACAATTATCAATCACAAGGAGTTTGATAACTCAAGTGTCTCCAATTAATCAATTCATCAATTTAAGCCAAGAATATAAAAAGCTAAGTAAAAATCATAGATCTGAAGTACCTCAAATTGCATTAATAAAAGAAATCAAATCTAACATGGAAATTCATAAATTAAATAGGAAAAATAAATAAAAGGAACATCGAACCTGGAATGGAAAGAAGAAATAAACCTAACCTTTAAGAGGAATCCTAATCCTAAATCCTAAGACCTAAGAGAGAGGAGAGAGCCTCTCTCTCTAAAAACTACATCTAATCCTAAAATTATGTGTGAATGTATGTTGTATCTATTGTTCTGTTATTTTTTGAACGGATGGATTCTCCCACTTTATAGCCTCTAATCTATACTTTCTGGGCCAAAAACTGGGTCAAAAATAGCCCAGAAATCGACCCCAGTGATTTTTGATACGTACAGGTCGCTGCAAAGTCACGCGGAAGCGTCATCCACGTGTTCGCGCGGATTGGATTTTTGCCAGGTCACGCATTCGCATCGTCTTGCTTCGGGTCAGCTATGGCAAATTATATATCGTTGCGAAGCCCCGGGCGTTAGCTTTCCAACGCAACTAGAACCGCCTCATTTGGACCTTTGTAGCTCAAGTTATGGTTGATTTAGTACCAAGAGGTCAGGCTAGACAGCTTTAGCAGTTCCTTCAGTTTCTTGTATTCCTTCCAGTTTTGCATGCTTCCTTTCCATCCTCTGAGCCATTCCTGCCCTATAATCTCTGAAAACACTTAACACACATATCAAGGTATTGAATGGTAATAAGAAAGGATTAAACATAGCAATTTTAAAGGCCAAAGAAGCATGTTTTCAATCATAGCACAAAATCAGGAAGGAAAACGTAAACTCATGCAAATCATTTGAATAAGTGTATGAAAGATTGATAAAATCCACTCAATTGAACACAAGATAAACCGTAAAATAATGGTTTATCAACCTCCCCACACTTAAACATTAGCATGTCCTCATGCTAAGCTCAAGAGAAGCTATAAAGGAATGAAGAGGAATGGTAGAATGCATGAAACGCAACCTATCTATATGAATGCAACTACATGCAGAATGTTTCTACCTACTTGTTTAAAAGTAAACAAATCTTTTAAGAACAAATATGAACTGGATTTCACTAATTCAAATCACAAAATAAAGTACAAGTGAACTTACAAAAGAAAATAGCTCATGAAAGCAGGGAACAAGGAATCGAGCATCGAACCCTCACTGGAAGTGTATGCACTCTAATCACTCATGTGTTTAAGGTTTGATTCTCTCAATTCTTTACTAACCTTGCTTTCTAAGGCTTGCTCTTTATCTAACAATCAACATAAATTTAATGCACAGATACACATATCAAGAGATCTTTTAAGGGTTGTAATGGGGTTAGGGTCAAGGTAGGATTGTATTTGGCCAAGTGGACTAAAATCTGAATCCTTAATTAACTTAAACTTTCCACCTAACTTTAGACAATCCATGTAATCATAATACCACATCTAACTATCCATTAGCCATGTTTTCCACATATTCATGCATCCTAATTTCGAGTACAGTACATATGCATTGCTTTCACCATTTACTTTGGGGCAATTTGTCCCCTTTTTATTGTTTGCTCTTTTTCTGTTCTTTTTCTCTCTCTTTTTTTCTTCTTTTTTTTTTCAAATTTTTTTCTTTTATTTTTCTCAAGGCATATGATTAAGGTATTGAATGCATAAACATGTTCTTAACATTCTTTTACATTTTCAGAAAATTCTAACATACTCAATTCTCAAACCAAATGTTTCCAAATTCAACTTCCCACACTTAATTTATGAGCACTCTCACTAGTCTAAGCTAACCAAGGATTCAAATTAAGGACATTATTGTTTTTCGCTTAGAGTTAGTGATGAGCTAAAGTAAAGAACAAATGGGTATAATAGGCTCAATATTGGTTTGCAAGGGATAATGAAGGGTAAGGCCATATGGGTATGTAAGCTTAGTGAAACAAGGGCCTCAATCATATAAGTGCATGCATACATCAAACCATGAAAATATAGAATTAAGCAAGACAAAGATCACAATTTTAGAGAGAACAACACACACCAAAAATAAAATATTGGTTGATAGAATGCAACCAATTCAAATAGGCTCAAAAATCTCATAGGTTTTGTGTGTTCGAGCTCTAAACCATGTTCCAGTATAATATTTCTTCAAACAAGTTTTTCAAAAAGTTTAATTCAAATTAGTGAAATGCTATAAAAAGTTTCTTGAAAAAGAAAATATTACTTCAACCAAGTGGTAAAATATGCACAAAAATCAAACAAACATGCAAATACAATAATGAACTAACAAAGAAAATTTAAAGATTGGAGTTGAGAAGGAAATAACTAACCTATGGAGATCGGTATCGACCTCCCCACACTTAAAGATTGCACCATCCTCGGTACATGCTGAGATGTGCAGGTGGACGGGCTGCTACAACTGATGTTCTTTCTTTAGTAGATTATGCAGATGGACTTGTCTGTTTTTCCATATAGAAGTTTCTCTTTCCCTTTCTCGGTGGCCAGCCTGAAAGAAGAGGAAAAAGAAGAAAAAGTAACCCAGAAATAAAGATAAGAAAATAAATAAAGTCTGGGTGGGTTAATGCCAAATAATGAGGGTCTCAATTACATGGTAGCTACAACATGCAAGTGAGAAAATAATCGAAGCACATGGCATCTCAATAGTGCAAAAGTTGCAACAATGGGGGAGAGAGTGTGGGTAATGCAATATAATATAAGTGCATATCAATGCAATTGGAATGTAAGTATCATAAAAGAATAGCATTGACTTATGAATAATAATACCCAATCAGAATAAAACAAGTCATGAAGCACCAGAATAATTCAAGAAAAGATGTAACAGTTGAATGAGAAATTTTAACACCAATGGAAAAATAATAAATTTAGAAAAGGAGATAAAAATATGCAAAAAATTAAAATATAATGAATGAAAGTATGTAAATAAATTAAATAAAATAGAATGAAAGAGAATAAGGATTAGAGGTTAAAGGAATGAAGAAGAAGAAAGTAAGAAAGAGGGAAGAAAGAAGTAGAAAAGATAGAAGAAAAGATAAAAGAAATTAGGATTAGAAAAGAAAAGATATGATAAGTGGCGGCTGATCTGGATAAACTGTGCGTCGCATGCGACGCGGACGCGGTCGCGCGGTACGGTGTGTGATATTTTTCAGGCGACGCGGATGCGTGGGTCACACGATCGCGTGGCCTGATTTGTGTTATTGGCGCGAGTGCATCCGTGCATTCGCGCAACTTTCTATTTTAAATGCATTTTGCCAAAAATCTTGTTGACGTGTTCGCGTGAGTGATGCGATCGCGTGATTAGCCATATTTTGAAAACGACGCGTTCGCATGGGGCACGCGTTCGCGTGGTAGGGCTTGTGCTTCTAGCATCATTCCAGCCCTACTCCACCATAACTCTCTGCCATACACCTCTTTACGTCGATTTTGCAGGGGCACGCGTTCGCGTGGGTGACGCGGATGCGTGGGGAGGCTATTTTTCAAAATGACATGGACGCGTCAGGGACGCGTTCATGTGTGCGTGTTTGTGCCTAAGGCACGCCTCTAGCCGCGCTTTTGCGTGACTCTCTGCTTCTTTCTTCCTTTTCATGAATGCACATATGATGCGTACGCGTATGTGCTCTTCTTTTTTTTTTATGCAATATGCAGATGCAAATGCAGAATGCAGGTGAATATGCAGAAATTATGAATGAACACTAGTAAAAATAAAATAAAATAAGATTAAGAATAAAAAAGGAACGATTATACCATGGTGGGTTGTCTCCCACCTAGCACTTTTAGTTATAGTCCTTAAGTTGGACATTTGGTGAGCTCCTTGTTATGGTGGCTTGTGCTTGAACTCATCCAGGAATCTCCACCAATGTTTGTAATTCCAATGGCCTCCAGGATCCCAAACTAGGCGTAAAGAGCCTTCAAGCAAGTTAAAGCAAGTGACAAGGCCCCAGGAGTGTTGATTGGTAGAACGAATTCCGGGATCCCAAACCTTGCTTTTGCACCCGTCTTCTTGTTGATCATCATTTTTCCACTTGGGTGGTGAACAGTCGGAATTCTCACGGAGACATCCAAACAGCTTCCTAGGCCCATTCAATTGAGAATTATACCAACCCTTATACTTCAATTTGGAGCATGCAACCATATTGAACCTTGCATGACAACTCCAACTAACCATCTTCCTCTTACGCTTAATGCCACAAAGAGCTCTAAGCTGACCATTTGTTTCAAGTAAAGCATATTCAAGTGAGCTAATTAAGCTTAGAGATGAAAGATTTACCCACTTGAATAAAGGAATGGATGGTGATGGCTTCGGGGAAGAGGTCTCCAACAACTTGGGCAAGGTGATTTCCAGCTCCATTCCCTGAGCTCTTCTTTGACAACTTCTGCCTCTTTGCAAGTTTCTTCAATATCAACCTCTTCCTCTTGGTAGCTTTCTTCCAATTCAATCTCTTCTTCATTGTTCACCAAGGACATGGAAGGTTGTGCTTCTTCTTCTTCAATCTCCATGTCAAGTTCAATGGGAGAGGATTCAAATGTAGATAAGAATTCATCAATGATTGAATCCATCTCTTGATCATCCCCTTCAAAGTCTTCAACCATGATATGCCTTGGAGGTTGTACACCCTCCTCAACATCAATTTCAAGCTTCTTGGAAGGAGGTTCTATGACTGGAGGTTCCCATGGAGGTTCCGCATCTCCTAAGTCTTCGACCACTTCTTCCTCTTCAATGATTATGGCTTCCTTCAATTGTTCCAATACAAAGTCATGCTCCTTACTGTCCACCGGAGTTTATAATGTCTCCTTCATGCTACGTTCTTCATTAGATTGTCCACATGAAGCCATGGGGGTTCCTTGAGTGTCCGAACGTCGGGAAGGTAATCGATTTATTGCTTGCTCCAGTTGGTGAAGGGTTGCATGAAATCAATCTACTGTTTCTTTGAGGCGAGCCTGTGATTCTTGGGTCGATGGATATGGACATGGTGCATATGGAAGTGGTGGTCCTTGGGGGTAATTGGGTTGGAATTGGGGTGGGTAAGGGTTATGGCCATATGGAGGTTTTTGGTTGTAGGTGGCTTGTGAGTATGGTGGTTCAAAGCTATGTTGAGGAGGTGGTTCATAGCCATATGATGGAGCTTGCTGGTAACTACAAGGGGGTCCATCATATCTGTCATCTTGGTACGCACCTCGGAATGGCGGTTGACCATAGTAATTTGGTAGAGGTTGGTTATCACGTAAGGGTCCACCATAACTATTGTCTTGGCATGCATTGTATAATGGTCGTTGTCCATGGTATCTTGGAAGGTGTTGTTGCCGAAAGGGTTGATCAGATCCTCGTGGCTCCATCCATCTCTGATTATTTTGACCTTGATGCATGTTCCTATTATAGCTTCCATTCCTTTCAACAATATTAGAACCAAACTCAAAGCGACAGGGGTGAGAACTCATAGTAACTAATAAAAATTAAAAACAAAAATAAAAACTAATAAACAGGTAAAAGAAAATATTTATAATAACCAATAATAAGGCACACAGTTGCAATTCCCCGGCAACGGCGCCATTTTGACGATCAGATTTTCTATCAGTGAAGAAATTCACAAATAGAATCGCGTTGTAAGTATAGTTTCTAAACCAACAGAGAATCCTTTCGTACAAAAGTTTTGGTTGTCACTTAAGCAAACCCAATAAAAATAATAAACTGAAGTATTTAAACCTCGGGTCGTCTTCTCAAGGAATTGCAGGGAAGTATGATTTATTATTGGTTATGAAAAAGGTAGAATTTTTGGGTTTTTGAAATAAGGAGCAAGTAATTTAAATGACAAGAAAAATAAATTAATAATAATAAGATCTCTTGGCAAGATATGAAAACTGGACGTCCTATCCCAGTTTTCCTTATCAATTGTGATGAGAATTGGATTTTGCTCCCACCTTGTTAACCTCTAACTATGAAGGTAAGTTAAGTGGATGAATCAATTTGATTCCTCTGGTCCTAGTCAATTCCTATGGAAAGACTAGCTTTAGAGGGATCCGAATCAATTAGCAAAGAGAATAATTATCAATCACAAGGAGTTTGATAACTCAAGTGTCTCCAATTAATCAATTCATCAATTAAAGCCAAGAATATAAAAAGCTAAGTAAAAATCATAGATCTGAAGTACCTCAAATTGCATTAATAAAAGAAATCAAATCTAACATGGAAATTCATAAATTAAATTGAAAAAATAAATAAAAGGAACATTGAACCTGGAATGGAAAGAAGAAATAATCCTAACCTTTAAGAGGAATCCTAATCCTAAATCCTAAGACCTAAGAGAGAGGAGAGAGCCTCTCTCTCTAAAAACTACATCTAATCCTAAAATTATATGTGAATGTATGTTGTATCTATTGTTCTGTTATTTTTTAAATGGATGGATTCTCCCACTTTATAGCCTCTAATCTGTGCTTTCTGGGCTGAAAAATGGGTCAAAAACATCCCAGAAATCGCCCCCTGATACGTACAGGTCGCTGTAAAGTCACGCGGAAGCGTCGTCCACACGTTTGCGCGGTTTGGATTTTTGCCAGGTCACGCGTCTGCGTGATCCACGCGTTCGCGTCACCTGGCTTTGGGGAAGCTATGACAAATTATATATTTTTGCGAAGCTCCGAACGTTAGCTTTCCAACGCAACTGAAATCGCCTCATTTAGACCTCTGTAGCTCAAGTTATGGTCGATTTAGTACCAGGAGGTCAGGTTGGACAGCTTTAGCAGTTCCTTCAGTTTCTTGTATTCCTTCCAGTTTTGCATGCTTCCTTTCCATCCTCTGAGCCATTCCTACCCTGTAATATCTAAAAACACTTAACACACATATTAAGGCATCGAATGGTAATAAGAGAGGATTAAACATAGCAATTTTAAAGGCCAAAGAAGCATGTTTTCAATCATAGCACAAAATCAGGAAGGAAAACGTAAACTCATGCAAATCATATGAATAAGTGTATGAAAGAATGATAAAATCCACTCAATTGAACACAAGATAAACCGTAAAATAGTGGTTTATCAACCATCATAGGATTTAAAATTGTGGTCATCTGTTGAGTCAATAAGTTGACTAAATCATGATGACTTTTCTCTACATGTTGTCGAAATACCGCCATGGAATTGGAGGGATTCGATGTAGAGCCCACATTATAATCACGTGAGTACTCAGAATACAGTTGTGGGTTTTGAGAATTATTTCCTCCATTTACACTCCCGAAACGAATAGGAGGAACAAAACTGCTCACCGGTGGAGTATAACTGGGAGGAAAACCATAAGGAGGCCAACCAGTAATTATTGGAGGCTGCATTGGTAGTAAGGTACCACGTGGACGAATATTACGTCCAGCATTTCTAGTTTGTACACTAATAACCACTATACTTTCACTTAGAACCACACCTTCTGAACGTGAAGTAACGTCCGAAGATTGCACAGTTACTGGTATGCTATCATTGGTGGACGAACCACCATTCACATTTGACGCTTTATCAGCCATGTGAATAATCTTTCCACTTCTTAATTGCATACACTAAATGACACCATGAAATAAATTTTTGACACACTTCAGTTTAAAACTGTCCCACTGGGCGTGCCAATTTATTTTGTCGATTTTTAGCAAATCGATGGAGGTTCGATTCTAATGGTCTGGGAGCAAAACCTAGTCTTCTTTTGCAGGTACCAGTTCTATAAATGCATCAAAGGTTCTCGAATTAGACGAGTATTAAAATAGGAAATAAGTTTCGAAAATGCCAAAAAGATACAAGAAGTGTAAAAGAAAAGATTCGAAAAGTAAATTGACTGAAATCGAAATGTTTTGCATCGAATTTAAACAAAGTAGTAAAATGCCTTTGATTTAATCAAATGACTTTTGACATAAAAATTAAATGTGTTGAAATGTAAATTGGGCAAAGAAATTAAACATTGCTTGAAAGATAAATTAGACAAGAAAAGTAAAGTTTTACAGAAAGTGTAAATGAAAATTTAAAGACAATGGAAGGAATCCTACAGAAATTAAACTCGAATGCAGACTCAGGAATTCCCTGGGATGTGAGTGTGCTTGAGTGTATTTCTGAAAAAAAGTTCCAACCTTTATTTCCTAAATCTTTCTAATATTTATAACTCATGTCTGTAACCGATCCTTAATTACATGATACTGCCTTATATGCGAATTTTTAGGTAACTGTTCCCGCTCTCTTGTTTATAGACATTACCCATAAATTTCACAATTGGAGAAAGCCTTCAACTTCTCTATTTAAAATAACCGTCCGATCCTTTATTCGAGCACCTATTCGATTCTTTAATCGAATCTTTGTTCAATTTACTCAAGTGTCTAAGTTAAATCCGTATCAAATAACTTCTAATAAATGCCCGCACGTGTGTCATTTCGATCTTTACTTTCTTCCTAACCTTTCACTAATATTTCGAATCGACCTAATTAGTCGAAATAATTTATCTTGACTAACACTAAAAAAACATCGTACTCTTTTGCCGATGAACACATCTCTTTCTTCTCAACTAGCTAGTTATTATTGCTGTTGCAGAAGTAAAGGGCAAACACCTCAACCTGATGCTATTTATAGAAGGTTGCAAGTTATACATATACTATTTTGGATTTTGGATAAATGGTGAAATTAGTGGGGTAAGTTATTTTTTAAATTTGTTTTTAAAAAATTTTATTAATTAAATTAATTTTTTAAAATTTATAAATAAAATTTTTTTAATAATTTTTGTCAATAAACAATAATTTAAAATATTAATTAATAGTACATATAATATTTAGTATATTTTATTAGATATTAATCAAATATGTTTATGTTAAAATTAATTAATAAAAAATAAAAAAATAATTTACAAAAAATATAATATATAAAAAAATAAAAAAATTCTTTTATAAAAAAATTAGAGTATGATTGGATAAAAAATATAAAAATTAATGTTTAAATATTTAGTATTTAATTAATATTTTTTTATAAAATTATTTTTTTATTTTTTATTTTTAAAAATTTAAAATATTAAATTAAATTTTATTATTTAAAATTCGAAAAAATTAATTAATATTAACTAAAAATAATTGGCTACTAATTGAATTCTATTGGTAAACGACGACCTAGCGAATGATGTCGTGGAAACCTTATCCCTCCCTATACAGGTTACACACACAGTTATTATTATTAATGATTGGTGAAATATTAAAATATTTTTTATCCACCGGTATTAGAAAAATATTAAAATATTCGAGAATTAATCGAATTTATAATTTTTTATTAACAGTTAATCTATATTATACTAATATTTAAAAATATATTATTAAATTAAATAAATTAAATTAATAATTAAAAATATTAATAAAAAATAATTAATTTTTTTAATTTTTAATTTTTTTAAAATTATTTAAAACTTAATGTAACATGTATGGATTTTAGTAGTCTAAAATAATCCTTAATACTAGTGTATTCATAAATATTAATATATCTATTAACTTAACTTTTATAAATTAAATAAAAATAATAAATTTAAGATTAATGAAAATAATAAATATATTATGTTAAAATAAAAAAAAATCATAAGTTAAGCCATTAGAATAAAAAAAATATCCTTTTATAAATTATGAGTTTTATTTAGATACATGGATAATATAAAATATTTTCTACAATAATTTAATTATATTTATTTTTTATAATTATTTATGTAATTAAAATAAAATATAATCATTTTTATTGATGTAGCATTCTATAATTTGATATATTGCATGTATAAAATTGTTTATGAGTTGATGAAAGTTATTAAAAAAAAGGGTTAAATATCAACTATTTCTCATATTTCTTATCTATATAATGAATAGGGTTTTAGTTACCGAATCTGATCGAAAAATACCGTAAAATTAAACCGAAATTTATAACAACCAAATAAAAAATAAATAAAAAATATTTTTTTTCGAAGTAAATCGATCGGTTCGGTTCGGTTTTTGGTTGGCTTGGTAAAAACCGAACCGAACCGAGAAAGGTGTTTCATAGTGGTTCTTTTTACTGGTTTAATCTAAAATCCCTAACTCTCTTTCTCTTTCACTCGCGCAATCACCCTCACCCAGACACCCACTTATCCACAACTCACTTCCATCTTCCATTCTTCCTCCTCTATGCGACCATGCCTGAGAGAATGAGAGCCTGAGAGAGCCAGAAAGCTAGAGAGCATCGTCCACCATCAAGAAAGTCATCCATCGTCACTCAAAGTCGTTGCAAGTCATCCATTCATCTCCGTCGCAGACTCGCAGGCGTAGCAAAGAGCTGGAGAGCGTCGTCGTCTAGCCCGCAGCGTTGTCCAGTTCGCGCCCTCGTGCAGTTGACGCCGGCGTCAAGTCCGCACCGTCGTCCAGTCTGTGCCGTCGCAGCAAACCCTAAGCGGAGTAGCACTCCAGTCGCCGAGCCCTCTCCTGCAAAAAGCAACTGAACAATGTCTTCTTCGAAGGTTAGAATTTGATTTTCAAATTTTTATAGTTGATTAAAGGCACATGTATTAGTTAAATTTATAAATCAATATATTGTTCAGCCATTTTGCGAAGAATAATCCATTTTTTTAATTTCACATAAGTTGACAAACGCACTCTGTGGTCTGTACATTCAAAATGTCTCTTGTATTTTTAAAATAAATCAACTTTAAAGTAATAACTAATTTAATTTGTTATCAACTTATCTTAATTAGGAAGATCAGATGAGCTTGACTAAAATTATTGTCCCGGATTGTTGTTGCTGGTCTGTGCTTAATTAGAAAGAGGACTCCGATGCTCAAGTCAGTTTGTGATCAAGGAAAATATAAAACCTAAAAAATAAAGAGTTGGATATCTTTTCTTTGTATTGGCCCTTTTATGAGTTCTCCTTTTTTTCGTGTCCCTCATATGCCTGCGGTAAGCCTATTTATTGTTGTTCGGAATCGTTCGTAGTGAACCGTTATTATCCAAAGTGAACAGGATTTGATTCGATCATATTCTTAGTGGAGTTTGTTCGGCGACAATCACGAGGTGTTTTGCAACGGTTTCCTTTCAGATGCTTTCTGCTTGCTTTGGTCAGGAGTTCCGAGATATACGTCGGTTTCACCGATTATCCTGGGTACGGATCATAGCCCCCAAGCTTGACTTGCTATTGCGGGGAGCAAGTTGAGCTTTTCCGAGCCTAACATCTCGGAATGATGTAACATTGGTAGCTCCCAAGCTCAACGCGCGAACCCTTCGATTCTTGCATTTTTATTTAATGCTTTTTTGGGGAATGTTAACCGTTTCGGGGAATTATTGCACAGTTATTGCAATGTCTTTTGAATCTGGGCTGTTCAAATTTTTTTGGATATTTGGGAAATCAAATGGTCCAGGTTTTATTACTTGTCGTGATTTGTGTTTAGTTGTGTTGGTGTACCATTCTCATTTGCACGATTCCCATCTATCTATTTCTGCTAAGTTTGAATCGACATGACTTCTAGAGGCTATTTTCTCTTTTCACAGTCTCTTCCTTTTTGTTTTACTATGGCAAAAGAAAAGACAAAAAAATAAGATGATGAAAAAGTTGTTGAAGTGAAAGATGACATCTATGTGTGGGTTCATGCTGATGTCAAATGTCGTTCTTCTCTTCATGACAATGTAGAGAAAGTCTCCTCCCTGTCCCTTAGTAAATACGTTAGGGGAGGCACTACAGTGGGAGTTGAGTTTCTTCCCTGTGATGTAGGGGATAGAGTTTGTGAAAGAAGGGGGGATTTTGCATATTTTTATTTCTACACATGTCTGTTTTCTGAATTGGGGGTTAGGGTTCCATTTACCATCTTTGAGTGCCAGGTTTTGACACAGTTAAACTGTGCTCCCACGCAACTGCACCCAAATTCGTGGGCTTTCCTGCGTGCCTTTGAATGCTTGACGTAGTTCTTGGGGACCCTTCCCACTGTGACTCTGTTTTTTTCACTATTTCAGTCGAAGGGGGTTCGGAAGGGACTCTGGGTAAATCTCAGAAGCTATCCTGGTCAAGCTCTTTTTGTTTTGTATAAATCTTCTTTCAAATGTTTCAAAGAATTGTTTATAAAAATAGGTAGCAGGGAGACGGAATATCTTTTTTACCTTGACGACGAGTTAATCGAAAAATTTCCTTTGTATTGGTGTCTTGAACCTATGCAAATTTTGGATGCCCCTGGTCGTGATGACGAGGAAAACTTGATTTTGCATTTTTTGCTAGAGAGTTTCTCGTCAGGGAAAATGTTGTCGATTTCTGAACTGTTGAAATATGAAGGGGATAGGACTGCTTTAGAAAAATATATTGGTAAATTGTTACCTTTTGGCTCCTTTGATAGTGTTTCTGATTTTTGTTGGCTTCTGATTTTGGATTCTTCCGTTTATGCAGGTGGTAGGGTCTTGAGCTTGTCTTCTGCTTGTATGAGGTCCTTTTTGGACCAGAAAAAGGACAGTGTTGCCGAGGTTGAAAAAAATGTAGGGTCTGGTGTTGAGGCGGCCCAATCTTCTGCTGGAAAAAGAAAAAATCAGGATTCTTAAATGTCTTTAGAAGTTCTTTCTGGTCATGAGGCTGAGTTTGGGACAGATGTTCAGTTGGGGAAGAAACTACGCCTTCATAATTTTTCCAGGGGTGTCAGCACTCATTCTATCTGGAGTGAACGGTTTCCTTTTCCCAAGCTCTCTAACAAAGTAGGTCAACATCCGGCTGATGTCGTTATGCTAAAGGACATCGGCCAGGAGGCTATTGGACATTATCTTCAAGTATTCTTTTGTCCTTATTTTGTTTTTATTGTGCTTTTTGTGTTTTTATATTCTGTCTTTTTGCCTTAGGTAATTGGTGCTAGGATGTTGTGTTTGGGCCGAACTACCGAGCTCTGTGGTATGGAGGAGAAAAATAATGAACACAAGATCTTGGAGCTGGAAAAATCACTTAAGAAGAGGGATGAGGTTATTGTTGAGGCTACTTCAAAGGTGAAGGATTTGGAGCTAGAGGTGACCAAGCTTCAAGAGCAGGTCCATGCTCTTCAGGGGCAAATTAAGACTTCTGATGAAGAGAAGGGTCAGCTTACTGAAAGGGTTCACGAACTTGAGAGGAATTTGAGTTATTTGCGGCCGGTTTTGACCGGGCTGTTAGCCAAGTGGCTATTTTCTCTCCTAATTTTAACTTTGAAAAACTTGATGTTACAAAATTTGTTGTGGATGGAAAGCTGGTTGATGACAAGGTTCCTGAGGAGGCTGAAGGAGACAATGTTACTTCTGTCGAGAAGGATAATTAACTTTCTTTATTTTGTATTGTTTGTGTTGGTTTTTGGTATGGTCTTTTGGATGACCTGTTTGAACTTTGTATGATGTCTTGACTCTGTGTTTCACTCACTTTTGAGTAGGATTTGATTTAATGTTTTATACACATTTGAATGGAAATTGACTTAGTGTTTAGCACACTTTTGAATGGAGACTGACTTTGATTTGTATCCGAATAGCAATTTGTATTTACAGATAGTAGCTAAAATACAATAGCTTTTTAAAGTGAAAAGGTATGAAGGGAATGGCCTCGTTAAAACCTCCCCGAGTAAAATCCTGGCTATTGGGATAAAACCTTGGTGGTAGAAAAAAGAGTACCTTTCACCTTCACTTTGTTACATGTAGTAAGAAAGCAATGAAGAGATATTCCATGTGTTAGGTAGTTCACTTCCTTCCAGTGTTTCCAATGAGTAAGCACCTCTTCCATGCACCTTAGATATCCGGAATGGCCCTTCCCATGAGGGGGGCCAACTTTCCTTGGCCTGGTGGTTTCCGGACGTCCTCGATTTTTCACAGAACGAGGTCGCCGTTTTCAAATGTTCTTGGCCGCACTTTCTTGTTGTACTTTCGTTGGACGATGTGTTGCATTGCCTGCAGCCTGATTTTGGCCATCATTCATTCTTCGTCGATGGTGTCTAGTTCGGACCTCCTTGTTTGCTCGTTTTGTTCGTCGGATCTCGGATGGTTTCTTAGTGACTCCTGTGCGACTTCTACTGGTATCATGGAGTCTGCCCTGTACACAAGTTGGAATGGTGTTTCTTTGGTTGTTGAATGTGGTGTTGTATTGTAACTCCATAAGATCTTGGATATAAGGTCGGCCCAATGACCTTTTGCTTCAGTTAGTTTTTTCCTTAGGGCCTGCAAAATAATTTTGTTAGTTGCCTCGGCGAGACCATTTGTTTTTGGGTGTTCGACCAAGGAAAAAATGATGTCTGATTTTAAGATTCGCTAAAAATGATGCAATATTTCTATTAGTAAACTGTCTACCGTTGTCAGTAACAATGTCACCTAGGATGCCATATCGACATATTATAGATTTCCATAGGAAATATTGTACCTTCTCGGAAGTTATTTTTGCTAATGGTTGAGCTTCAATCCATTTTGTAAAATAATCAATGCCGACCAACAGGAACTTTACCTAACCTCTGGATACCAGGAATGGTCCGAGAATGTCGAGCCCCCATTTATCAAAGGGCCATGATGTATCGGATGCATGTAACAGTTCGGCCGGAGAGTGGATTATTGGTGCATACTTTTGACAACTTTCACAATGTTGAACTTTCTTTATACAATCCGTTTTCATTGTTTGCCAATAGTAGCCGGCTCGCAGGATTTTTGCTGCTAAAGTTCTACCTCTGATATGAGTTTTGCAAATGCCTTCATGTGTTTCGTCCATGGCCAATCTGGCTTCTTCCGCCCCCAGGCATTTTAGTAGCGGTTTGGAGAATCCTCTCTTATACAGATCCCTGCTGATCATGGTGAATTGGCTTGCTCTCTTTTTAAATAAATTTTGTGTTTTCCTCTGTTGGAGGGATTTCTCCTGTGGTCAGGTAGTGGATATATGGTGTTCCCCAATCCTATTCGTCCGAAACAGAGAATATATTGACAGAAAAAATGCTCGATTCCCCAAGCGTTAGTTGTGATAGGGAGGATGACTCTTCTATATTTTTAGATGTAGCTAGTTTAGATAGTATGCCTGCCCTATTATTCTCTTCTCAAAGTATATGATTGATTTCGAAGTTCTGGAAACTTTTAGCCATGTTTCTTACTCTGTCTAAGTATTGTTCAAGAAGCGGGTCACGTACCTGGAAAAAACCATTTACCTGTTGCACTACTAATAGTGAGTCGCAATATACCTTTAATTTTTTTATTTTGCGGCCAGCCTTAGGCCAGTGAGTAGAGCTTCGTACTCTAACTGGTTATTGCTTGTCTTAAAAAGGAATGTTATGGATTGCTCGACGTGAACCCCTTGGTTGTCCTTAAGAACGACTCCTGCTCCGCATCCTTCTTCATTAGCTGCCCCGTCGATGTATAGTGTCTAGAAATGCTGGTCATCTTCAGCTGCTATGAGCTCGATCAGGAAATCAGCCAAAATCTGTGCTCGCAGGGCCTTACGGGGCTCATATGAAATATCATACTCGGACAATTCAATTGACCACCTGATGAGCCGTCCTGCTAGGTCAGGCTTTGTTAGTATTTGCCTTAGTGGTTTATTCGTCCAAACTATAATTCGGTTGCTTTGAAAGTAATGTCATAATCGGCGCGAGGTAATTATCAAGGCAAATGCTAGCTTGTCAAGTATTGGATACTGAGTTTCTGTGCCCTGCAATACCTTGCTGACGAAGTATATTGGTTGTTGGGTCTACCCTGTTTCTGTAACAAGAACAGAACTTATAGCATTAGTAGAGACTGAAATGTACAGATAGAGTGGTTTACCACTCACAGATTTGCACAGAATAGGAGGGAAGGAGTGAATTGTTTTGAATTCTACGAATGCCTTTTCACAGTCTTCGGTCCATTTGAAGTTGCGTGCTTTCCTCAGGGTGTTAAAAAAGTGTTGAGACTTCTCGGCTGCTGCTGGCAAGAAGCGGAACAACGCTGCCAGCCATCCTGTGAGCTTTTGTACCTCTTTAACAGATTTGGGTGATGTCATTTTGATTATTGCTCGACACTTTTCTGGATTCGCCTTTATTCCTCTATGCGTTAGGAGGAATTCGAGGAATTTTCCTCCCTGTACTCCGAATGCACATTTTTCAGGATTTAGCCTCATGTTATATCGTCGCAGTTGATTGAAGATTTCCTCCAGGTCATGATAATGTTGAGCTTCATTTGTGGATTTGACGACCATATCATCGACGTATACCTCCATGTTGCGTCTAATTTGGTTTTTGAAAACTCGGTCCATCAGTCTTTGGTAAGTCGCTCCTGCATTTTGAGGCTGAAGGGCATTACCTTGTAATAGAAATTTCCATTGTTTGTGACGAATGACGTCTTGTCTTGGTCCTTAGGATTCATCAGTATTTGGATGTAGCGAGAGTAGGCGTCCATGAAACTGAGCACCTTGAAGCTGGATGTCTCGTCTACTAACTTGTCAACATTCGGCAAAGGGTAAGAATCTTTCAGACAGACCTTATTCAGATTCGTGAAGTCCACACACATTCGCCGTTTCCCTGAGCTTTTCTTCACCATTACTACGTTAGCTAGCCAGTGGTGAACTGTATTTCTTTAATGAAACCAGCGTGTAGCAGTTTCTGGACCTCCTGTTTTGCTGCTTCGTTGCGCTCCTTGCCGAGGTTGCGCTTCTTTTGACGAACCGGCCTAGCAGACGGGTTGACAGCTAGGGTATGACATATGACATTGGGATCTATACCCGGCATGTCCGCCGGAGTCCATGCGAAGAGATCGGCGTTCGAACGAAGTATTCCGACTAGGTGTTCTTTCTCATCTGCAGTTAAAGAGGATCCGACGTTAATATATTATGATTGATCTTCGGTTAGAATTACCTTACATAGTTCATCTGTCGGTGTTGGTCGGTCTTCTCGTTCTGGTCTCCGGTCAAGTTCTGCCATCATGGGTAGGTCGTCGGCATTATATACCGAGTTGACATGCCGCACCTCTTCCGAGGTTGGTTTTAGGGCTTTTAGTCCTGCGTTGTAACACTGCCTTGCCTCCTTGTAGTCGGAATGAACTGTCACAATGCTGGTGTCCTGTACCTGAAATTTGACATAGAGGTGCATAGTAGAAACAATTGCTCCAAATGAATTTAAAGATGGTCGCCCTAATATGATGTTATATGGGCTGGCACAGTCAACCACTAGGTACTGAATATCGAGTGTTTTTGAATCGGGATATTCTTCTACAGTTGTCCTTAGCCATACATAACCTGTTATTGGCACTCTTTTGCAGAGAAATCGACCAAATATCCCGAAGAAGGTTGCATGCTCTTAGGGTTCAACTGAATTTTGTTGAAGGTGGATAGGAACAAGACGTCGATGCTACTGCCAAGGTCGATGAGCACCTTCTTCACGGTCGCTTCTCCGACAGCAACTGATATGACAACAGGGTCATCTAGATTCTAACCTCTTTGTTGAAAGTCAGCATCGCAGAAGGTTATCACTGGGGTTGTGTTGTTTCATTGTAATGTTTTTGTTTGCTCGTTTGGCATAGTGAGCATACTTCTATAGCTTCTTTTCTTGTTGTGTTTGTTGATTCGCCGCACGTGAATCCCCCTGATATGTAGTTTATGACCCTTCTTGCTGGTAAAGGTTGATCCGGGTTGTCCTTGCTGGTGGTGGTGCCATTGGTGTTGCCCCCTACAGGGTTTCCAGCCGTTTTCTGAATTCGTCCGGTAACATATTTATCCAACAATCCTTGTCTCGCCAGCCGCTCGAGCAGATCCTTTGTGACCATACACTCGTCGGTTGTATGTCCGAACTTCTAGTGGAACGCACAGTGCTTCGTCTTGTCTACGTACTTTTGGTCTTGGTACGTGCCTGCCCTGCTCGGAGGTTTGATGATCTTGGTGTTGAGTATTTCTTTGATGATATCTTCCCTATTTATGTTGAACTGTGTATACGAGTCGAACTTTGGTGTCAATCGGAATGGCTTTTTTCCCTCCTGGTTACCAATTGGTCGGTTCGGCTTTTCTTCCTCTTTGCGAGTGGGAGCCTTCTCCATTCTTCAGGCTTCTCTTAGTTCCTCTATTTCGATCTGTCCAGTGGCTTTGTCTCTGAATTCTTCCAATGTTTTCGGCTTTGCTACGGCTATCGCTTCCTGGAATTTTCTGGGTCGGAGACCACTTTTGATAGCATGCAGTTGTACTTCTGGATTGAGGTTGGGGATCTCCATGGCTGCCACCGTAAAGCGTGTCATGTAGTCCTTTAGACTTTTATGCTGTCCTTGTTTGATTGTGCTGAGATAGTCAGAATCTCGTACGTAGATTTTAGAAGCTGCAAAATGATTTATGAACAGTTTAGCAAACTCATCGAAATTGGAAATTGAACCTCTAGGTAGGTTAGAAAACCACAATAAAGAGGCTCCGTCCAAAAAGGTCGGAAATGAGCGACACAAGATGGGATCAGAGTCACTGTTAAAAAACATCATAGATTCAAATTTTGTGACATGAACTTTAGGATCTTCGATCCCCTTGTATGGGGCCAATGTCATTGGCAGTGTGAAGTTCTTAGGCATCTCGAAATCCATTATTTCTTTCGAGAAGGGACTACTCTGGCGCTGTTCTATTTTTGGAGGCGTTTCCCCTGTTTTCGCATTTGATTCAGATTGGTGTTCTTCATGGGCTTCGTTAGCAGCCTGCTTTTTGTCCTTCTTCCCCTCATCGTTATTTTGGAGTGTTGCTAAAAGGTCGGTCATTTGCTGGTTGTCCGCCAGTAACGCAGCATTGGCTGCCAGGACCTCGGCGGTGGTTGGGTTGGCCTGGGGGGTCACTGAGTGATCTGTCATGTCTTGTTTCTTGCATAAAGAAGGGTAGCATAGGGGTAGCGAGGATGTTAGATAAAAAATACTAAGGTGAGGCGTGGCCCCACGGTGGGTGCCAAATGTTCCTGCCTGGAACCGAGCTCTGAGATATAGGTCGGATGCAGCTGGGATGGTGCTTGTGAATGTCGTCCTGTCACGTACTGCACTTCCAGATCCTTCTTAGTCCAAGCAGTAGGGAGTACCTGCAAAGAGAACTCCGACGCTCAAGTCAACTTGTGATCAAGGAAAATATAAAACCTATAAAAATAAAGAGATAGATATCTTTTCTTTGTATTGGCCCTTTTGTGAGTTCTCATTCTTTTTTCGTGTCCCTCATATGCCTGCGATGGGCCTATTTATTGTTGTTCGGAATCGTTCGTAGTGAACCGTTATTATCCGAAGTGAACGGGATTTGATTCGATCATATTCTTAGTGGAGTTTGTTCGGCGAGGAACATGGGGTGTTTCGCAACGGTTTCCTTTCAGATGCTTTCTGCTTGCTTTGGTCAGGAGTTCTGAGATATACGTCGGTTTCACCGATTATCCTGGGTACGGATCATCTAGTATTACTGAATGTTTTTAAGTTTATGATGGGATCAATTAATAAGCAATGTTATTTGGTTTTGGGCTGAATGTTTTTAAGTTTATGATGGGATCAATTAATAAGCAATGTTATTTGGTTTTGGGGTGATAGGAGTAGAAATAGGTCGAGAACTGAGTTTTAGTTTTGGCGAATCTAGCTCATATCATAAAAGTTGCGTTTGTTTATGTGGACAGGATACAGAGACATGGAAAATACATGTGTAAAACGTATTTGGATAGAGAGACATGAACACGGGACACAATGTCTTTAGGATATTTTTTTTTTCACTTCTAAATGAAGGACACGAGAATAAGAAGTTGGACACGGGATTTTTAATAAAAAATTTTTCCTTTTTTGTCCATAATTATTTTTCATTATTCTTCTGTTATCCTTTTTTGTTATCTTGTGAAAAATCATATCCATTTTATTAGATAGGTCTATTTTAGTAATTTTACCTTATATTTTAGTATTGTTTATATTTATCCAAATATAATACTAGACATTACATTAGTGTTTTGTCCATTGTATCCAAATACAATACATAAAAAGTAATTTTCTGATATTTCTGTCTCAGTGTCTCAGTCTCAGTGTTATGTTATGTCCTGTCCTATCTACAAAAACAAACGTAGCTAAATAGATGACTTAAGTTTAGGTCTGTTATTTTTTTATAGGTTTTTTACTTTTTTTTCATGTTTGAGTTTGGCTTGTTTAAAGTTCGACAAGCTCACAAGCCTATTTAAAAGTCTGTTTTGTGAATTATAACTCAAAACAATAAATTTAAAAATTTTAAATTGAATTAAATGTATTCCAAATTTTATAATTCATAATTTGTAAAGCATAATTCATTTGTATATCAATCGTTAATCACATATCATGACTATACTTATAATTCATAATTTTTTTTAAAATAAAAAATCACAATCATAACTAATATTAATTATTGATTCTTTTTAGTTTTGTTTTATATTTAATGTAAGTATTAAGTTAAAAGTCTTAACTAAAAATAATTTATTTTTATAAAAAAATATTTTAATGAATTGATTCAACAAATTTCTTAAATTTTTTAAAAATATATAACTTAACTTTTTTAACTAATAAATTTTATAAAAAATTTAAATTTGACTTATTTAATAAAACAAAATGAGTTAAACTTAAAATGGATTGAGCCACGAATTTTTATCGAATAATTCAGCCCACTTCCATCCTTATTCGGTAGTTACGTTGTTTGTTCGATTTTTAATATGAAAGCTACAGCTTATTCCTACACGACGGTGGAAATGTCGGGTTATCCTCCCTATATAATTTATAAAAAAAATTTGAAGCTAAATGTAAGATGTATGAATTCAAGTAATTTAAATTAAATAGCCTAATTATTAATCCTAATCTTCCAACAGGTATGCCTATTTGGCTGCTTTTTCCACGTAATTGCGCAGCAATGCTTGAGGAAGGATGAAGGAATTTTCTTAGTAACAGCAAATTAAAAAAGAATATTAGTTATGTAAGAGAATTTTTTAAGTTTTGTCTTATTTAACTACTATCTGGGGAAGAATAATATATGTATTATAGTTTAGCCTCTAAGTACAATAAAAACAATTACGGTAGAATTTTATTATAATTAATTTCATATCACAATTGTCGAGTAAATATCCATAATCGTCCCTTAAGATTCGCGTAAATACTCAATGTAATCCTCAAGATTTCGATTTCTCTATTTTAGTCCTCCAGATAGAGCTCCGAGTACTTAAAGTGGTCCCTAGGCATATTTCTAGTGATGAGTCATCACCAGAATGCTCATGTGGCATCTGTTTGCCACGCTGGAGGGGTCCAATAACTATATGAGCTGGCCAATTTTTAATTTGTACCCACGTTGGTCCCTCCCTTTATATCTAACCCTAAATCCCCAAATTTTCATAAACTTCGTCTCTTTTTCTTGTTCATCGCACTCTCTTCATTCCATAGCAATCAATTTCCATTGCCGAATTGAAGAATGTGGTGAACGTCAGTGAAGCTTTGATGGCAAGAATGTCCGATAAGGATGACATTGATTCTATGATGTTGGGTTGGTCGTTTGATGAAGTAGACGAGAATACAATTGATTCCCAGATAGAAAGAGATATACTTGACAAGTTACGACCTCACGCTAATTTGAAATAGTTACAGATTGAGGGTTACAGGGGTACAAGATTTTCAGACTGAATGGGACATTCTTCCTACCACAACATCACCAAAATATCACTGGATCGTTGCAGGAGTTGCTGTATGCTTCTTTCACTAGAACAGTTATCCTTTTTGAAGCACCTATTAATTTCGTATTTTGCAAGTCTGTCAATTGTGGGTGCTAAGTTTTACTTTTATCAGAACGGTGAATCTTGTTTGGAGACACCACCATTCCCAATGCTTGAAATTCTTTCGATTCATTCAATGTGGTGATTTGTCCTACTTTAACATCCCTCATGAGAATGCATCCCCCCATGCGAAAACCATTCGTCGTATTCCTGCTATTTTATTTTGGATTTTGAATTAGATTTATTTGGTACTGATAAGAAGCAGGATGAGGAGTTGGATGAGTTTAGTTTAAGTGTATTTGTGAGGGCTTTTTCTTCCCTGATTCAATATTAGGAGCTTAAGTGGCAAACCCAGATAATACTTGTTTAGTTGTGTTAATGAAACTTGTTCTCATACTTCACTCTATTCTTATGAAAAGTCTCTTATTCTAAAATGGTCAAAACTGATGCTTTTTCAGGAAAAGATTATAGATGAATTGGGTAATTAGATGGACAGTACATCCAATCATTTAGATTTTGTATAAGTGAGTTTCTGCATCTAATTTTCTTAATCATGTTGAGGGATTTTTAATATATACCTTTATGATTGCTGTCACTAACTAATTGAATATCTATTAAGTGAGCAAAGGATTCACTATAAGAAAGAGATGATAAAGTCTTGCATATTAGAATTTAAGTACAACAATAACATCTAAGCCTTCTCCGACAAAACCTTGATTGTTATAATTTGTATTAATGTTCAAAATCCATATGTAGAGTTATGTGACCTTTAAATTACTTTGATATTGGTATAACAGTCAATATTTACTTCTCATGTAAAGTTAAGGCTCTCATTAGACATGCCTCTGTATATTGATGAATATTGAAATGTTCTATTGGATTATGATTTTAGAAAAAAGTGACAATGGTGTTGAAGAAGGCTAGTGCAAAGGGTCAGATTATGAACTATTTATTTTCCTCTTCATCTTGGTGTTCTTCACCTAAACTCATTTGAGATTGGCCCTTGTTTGTACATGAAAAGAGAGATACCTCAGTTTTTGCGAGAGGATACAAGATTATTGGACATGCTTTAGTGTCTATTAATCAAATGGAAGCCATTTTGGTATTTCAAGGCAGTAGAATTTTATGATTGTGATGATAAAGGGACAATGTAAAGATTTAGATTCTCTGAACGTTTGGATTACAAATATGATTGGATTTTCGGATTAAATTTGGGGATTTAGAGTTAGATATAAAGGAAGGGACCAACATGGATACAAATTGGAAATTGGCTAGCTCAGATAGCCGTTGAACCCTTCCAGCGTGGCAAACAGAGGCCACGTCAGCACTCCGATTATGACTCATCATCAGAAATATGTCCAGAGATCACTTTGAGTGCTCGAAGCTTTATCTGAAAGACTAAAATGGGGAAATCGAGATCTTGAGTATTTATGTGAATCTCACGAATGACTATAAGTATTTACTCTATCATTGTCAGTAACAACACAAAAATAAATTAATTATAGAAATAGTTTTGAACACAGATAGAGGAGAATGACGACACACGAGCACACAAATCAAAAGATCTGGTGAGAGGCGCGGCTATAGCGACGAACGTGTGTTGGCGGTGAACAAAGGTGGACCGAATTGCTGAGATAAGCTCTGATGATACGAGGGTGTCTAAGAATGAGTAGTGAGCTCCTTGATGTTTGTGAGAGACTTAGAGGGAGAGAAATTGGAAGTGTGGGGTGTGTCAAAATTAGTGAGAGACAGAGTTAGATGTCAATTAAATGTCATCTATTCAGTGATAAAAATAGACAAAAAAGATCAACCTGACTCACACTCTGAAATTTCAAAATACAAATTAGATCTATTAAAAATTAGGGGTCAAATTTCATCAGCCATTATCAGTATTAACTCCAAGAATCATAATGTATTTTGTCGAATTGGAAATTTTTTTGGAAAGGCGAAAATATCATTTTTCATTTCAAAGATTATTGTTAAAATTTAAACTTTTGAACCAAAACAGTAATTTACTAGACACCGGCATCGCCATGAGCAGCATCTTCAAAGGCCCTAGTGTCTTCTTCACTTTCAGTCTCCTCCGTATCAGAGGGCGATACTATCTGCCCATTCTGAATCTCCTTGAAAGGTCCAAGCCTACTTAAATCAATGTCAGGGTATAAAATGGAAACCTGCGATCTGCAATTTTCAAACGAGCAAGTTGCCGCTTCCGTAATCAGCTCACTCTCTCTTCTTTTCCAACGAGTTTCTTTCTGAGCTCCTACATCTTTCTCATCTTCAAGTTTCTTTTCGGTTTCTTTGAGCGACTTTTCAGTTTCTTCATATTTACTTCTCCAAGAAGCCACCTCCGAATTCAAATCATCAACTCTTTTCTCCAACGATTCAACATGTGAAATCCTGTCCTCCATTCTTTTCAAAGCTTCTTCAAACTTTGCATTTTCTTCTCTTGCAAGTCTTAATTCTTCCTCTCTTTCCCGTTTGGCCGCTTCCAACTTCATCTCTGCGTATCTCGCAACGCTCACTGAACGAAGCCCTTGAACTTGAAGCCAACGACAAAGTGCCGAAACATCAAGGTCTTTTGTTATGGAATGATCATATGGATATAGAACATGATTGTCCACAAACTCTGTTATTTGGAGGCGTTTCGCTGATGCATCGAAGTGTTTTAGCAACTCCAGAGCAACTTGAGGATCATCCAAGGAGGGAATGGTAATTTTATCATGAGTTTGTGCAATAGAAGTAGAAGCATTTTGAGCTGGAACCTGGTTTAAATGGATATGATCTACTCTTTTGCCTTTAATATTCGAACGGGAAAAATCAGAAGTTTCCATGGCTAAATTTGTAGCTTGAGTTGCTCTTGCAGGGTTACCTTCAACTTTTGCCTTCTTGTCTACCTTCCTCGAGTGACGGCGGAGTTCTTTCACAGTCAACTTAGGAGCTCTCTTCTCTGCAAAAATAGTCCAAAGTAGTTAGGTTATGTGTTTGGCAAAGTTAAAAGATTAAAAGACCAGATTAGCCTCAATTTGAAATCTGTTCTTTTAGTTTAAGATCATCCGTTTAGTTTCTAAGTTTTAAATATATTTTAATTTACAGAATACTACTTATGTGTGAAAGTAACTGTTGTAACTTATTAGTTAGTTGGTGTGAGACTTAATTTAGTCATTAAATGATCCAAATCAATCAAATTTCAACATACACAAGAATAGCAATTAACTACATACACAAGAATTCTATTAACTAGATTGATAACAGAAGAATCAATTTGATTCACGGCTATGAAACTCAATGACCAAACTGTATATGTCTAAAACTTATATATCGAATTGATTATTAGATGAAAACTAACATTAAATTAAGTCTTATCTGATTAAAACATTTTTCTCTTATTTATAATCTGATTATGTGAAAACTAATTTTGTTTAAATAGTTTAATTAAAAAGAAGAGAAATTATGGAGTGATAGTTGTGCTATCTCTGTGTGATTTCAAGGTTATAGATTCAAGATGTGTAATTAGCTATTGGTATTTGTATTAGATTGGTTGCCTATGTTACATGATAGCTTGTGATGCAAGTTAACTCAGAATTAGAAGTTAGTTCGGATATTTAATTAGTCTAATTGTTATTGAGCCCATGTGGCTTGTAGTTACAGTTAGTTGTCGAGTAGTTGATTCTTTCGGTTCGTTGTGTTGCTCGGAATTGTTGTGGAGGTTGTATATAAAATTATAAACCAAGGTGAACCTATCTGTTAAGTAGGATTTAACCATTTCTCTTCACCAATAAGAATCTCAGTTTCACAGTTTTCTCCATTCCACTATTCTCTCTTGACTCCTGTTCTCTTTTCTCCTTCCTCTTCACCAAAGCTCACGCCATACATATTGGTGAAATCTAATTTATATCTCATACAATTTTCTACAGCATACATTATACTTTATCAATACCTTAATGGGAATTTACAAATCCCTTCACCTCCTCTATATTCTGTTTCCAGAAACCTGATCCACTATTGCACCTTTGGCATAGCCATTAGCAATAGTGATCCTTCCAAACAGCTCATCGACATTATTATCAGTCCCAATCCCAAGTACAAAGTTTGTTCCTTCAAGCACTACACCCACTTGCTACTTTCTGTCAATCCTAATTTAAAATCTTTGTCCACAAATGACCATTCGGTTTGCTTTGTGCTATAGTTTCAATGCTACATACCTTTTTAATTTATTGTTGAAAGTTGCATCATTCCTTTTAAAAATGTAGCTTATGCTTATAAAATATTTTTCAGCTTACATTAACAACTTAGTACCATAATCTATTCCTGAAATTTTACCAAACAGGATTATTAATTTAGAAACGACTTTCTCATTGAGGAAAACAGTTGTTCTTAATGTTCCATAGCCTGAGATTGAAAAAAAGATGATTTGGAACAGTAAAACGAATAGTAAGATTCTACAAAAAGTACAGTTCATCAAAGGAGCTATCAAACATAATGAATGATAAACAAAGGGATTGCTTAAAGGGAACTCACTGCCGTGTGGAGGTATGCAGGAATTAATGGGCTGAGCAAGCTCAATCATTTTCTCTTTGTGTAGCTCTTGCACTTTCTTAGCATCCCCAAGATTTTCTGTTTGTTCTACATTGCTAGTGTGGTCTTGACATTCAGATGTTTCAAGATCCATTGGTTCCCCTTGCTTTTCTTTGTATGGTTCATCAGCAGTCATATCATGGACGTTATGATCAACTTCTTGTAGTTTTTCTTCCAAATGTTTGGCCTCTTCCATACTATCTGGCTGATCATAATAATTTTCATTTGAAATGTCCTGGAACACATTGTTTTTAACTGAATCAATACATAGAGGTAATGCAGCATCAGGTTCAGTTGGTGTTTCTTCGTTTCCTTTGCCCTTGATCTGCACAATGTAATTTTAAAATAGCGGTAAAATAATTATGACTATGTTTGTAATTATGGCATGTTTTGAGTAAGATGGGAATGGATTCTCTCAATTTTTTTAATAATTAAGGGAGTAAAGTGTGATATTTCATCATTAATTTTATAAGTGGGACCAAAAATAAATATGAGAGAGAGAGCAATGAAGGGTTAGAGATCATACTTTATACTCTCAATTTTTTTTAACAATTGAGAGGATTCATTCCCGAGTAAGATAAAATGAAGTCAACAAAGCTTTTTCAATACTTGTCTAAGAACTCAGGATTATAAAACACTTCCAGTCTCTACCAATAATATTATAAGGTAAACAGCTATGGCAGATATACAACTATTTTTCTAATTTTATTGACTGATAATATAATTATTTTATACTGTCAGAGTGTCAGTATATAAAAATTAATGTCAGACATAAAAGAAAATTTTTGACTTACTGTGTTCTCCTCATCACTTTTTCCACCACTAGTCTTGTTTTCATTGGGAGCGGATTCCATCTTCTCTTCTGAAAATGGCAATTATAATGACTAATAATGTAGATGATAGTATGAAAAAATTTTACATTATCCGTTCTTTTAACTAATATAATTGCAAAACTGACCAAATTGTAGTAAATAACCATTCACCTTAATACAGTTTATGTACAATGATTTGACAATTTGTGTGAAAACGATACTAATTTATTACTGTAAAAGCATAATTGTATGAGATTAGCGAGGTAGAGAATAGGTTGTTACTTACCAATTTTCCGATCAAAAGATGATTGTTCATTCATTTCTCTTTTTCGCTTTGATATCTGGTTTTCGATGTCATTGCTCTGCTTCTCATAAAATCTTCCTTTCTTCTTGTCTTGAGGTGGAGTCCGGACATGGCTGTGATCTTGAGATCCATGTGGTGGATGAAAGTGTAAATGCTGCGCTGATGATTCCTCCTCCATGTCTTTTTTCTTCTTATCTAATTCCAGTAAAAATCTCTGCAATTCTAATTCATTTATGATGTGGACACCACACTCTTTAATAATAATTGAGTCATCAACTTCCCCTGTGTCAGTTGCAACACTGAACTCAAGATGAAAACTTGGCCCATATTGTCCAAGAATTTTGTCAGTGAGGAATGGATCATACCATATATATACATGATCTGAGTTCAATTCACTTATAGTTATGTCCTCCCACGAAGAATTCTTGCCTCCTGCAAAGTTGTATTCGCATCGGATTTTGGCACCGTGCTTCTCCATTCCATGACGCGGTGAAAGAACCACTGAATAGATAAAGCCAAGAAAATTGGAAGGAGATTCAGGGAGTTCAATTGTTATGGAGGAGGATTTCTCCGTTTTATATGCAAATTGCTCTGGGATTGTGTCTCCTGGCAAACAGACCTCCACACTATTGTAGTTGTAGCTATGGACATCAATTGCATAGCTTCTTACCGTGACATTGCTAGATACAGCACTCACCATTGTTGAATGGATGCTTTCCATGATCGAATGCAATGTGTGTCCGGCTGACAATTTCAAGCTATTATTAAAGGAGATGCGTTTCGTCTTTCCCACCATCTTTGTTGCCAGAGTGTTTAGAGCTGATACAGACTCCAATGAGATGCAGTTATCAGCAGAGAACTCCTTGATAGAGGATGGAAGCTCTGGCAGTGTCTCAAGAAACTTACAATTATTTAGGGACAAAATTTCCAACTCTTGAAGACCCTTGATGGTTGCAGGCAACCAGGTCACATTGCTTCCGTCTAGCCTTAACTCGCGCAATTTCGATAAGGAATCAATGTTGTCAGGGAATTCAAACAAGTGACTACAATCCTTCAAATGTAGTATTTGTAGAGATGATAAACCGTTAAACAGGCCTTGCAGCTGATGCTTGTCAATTTCTAGTCCACTGTATGAATGCTTCAACTCCTTAAGCGATTTTAAGGCTGATAGCTCCTTTGGAAGATGCTTAACTCTTGATCCTTCTAGATTGAGGCATTCAACCTTCTGTAATTTCCCGATTGATTTGTCCAGCTTTTCAACCTTTGTGTTGCTCAAATCCAAGTTTTCAATTAAATCTGACGATACCACAAATTCTTTGAGATTTGAGCAGCCTTTGACACTTATGTGCTGCAGAGAATTCAAATGCCTTTCGGCCTTAACACACTGCAAATTTGTACACCTATCCAGTATCAAAGAAACAAGTGTGTTGGAGGAAAAAACAGACGAATGAAGAATAGGCAAAGTCTCACAACCGGAGAGATTCACCCATCTGAGTCTTTTAGCCTCAGACAAATCTGGAAGCTCTTCTAACTCTTTGCATTCACTTAAGTCGATCCCTTCTAAATTATTAAGTTCCTGTTCCAATTGCTCAAGGTACTGAGTCATCAGAATGGAAAATCTTCAAATCTGAATTTAACAAAAAAGAAAACCTGATCATGACTCATGAGTATGTATGTTTATATCTTTACCTGCTTTTCCTCCCAGAGTTTCTTGACTTGGCTGTGCGGCATGCGAATCTCAACAAGTAACTTAGCATAAAAACTTGGTGGAAGAGAAACGAAAGGGTACTGATGCCACTCAAAGTACCTTAGTTTATCAGAAAATGGTTCAAGGTCTGTAGGAAGGATCATATTACCAGAACTCTGACCCGAGGGGATGTATAATTTTAGAAATCTCAAGTTATTCATCCTTTTAAATGTGTCAGGACTCAAACGCAAGTCTTTAATTTGAGACAAATCTAATATTATGCCTTCAATTGCATCAAGCGATTTCTGAAAAACAATGCAACCAAAAAAGTAAACTAAGCTACAATATAATTTCCAAATAAAATAGTGTGCAACAAGAATGCATACAGATACAAGTTACAACCTCTTCTTTACCTTGTTCTCTTTGAGTACAACACAAATATCTTCAGTATCCTTCAATCGGCTACGTTTTCTAGGGTCTTTACTGTTTTCCTCGTGTACGATCTCGTAAGCCATTTCTCTTAGCAAGCCATGCATTTCGATTGTTTCCTTATATGGAATAGTAGTAATCATTGCTTTATCTTGAAGGATCTCTATTCCCCTTATGGGTGAGAATTCACATGCTTTTAATATGCTTGTGACAAGATCTTTCTTTTCTCCATGGAAAAAGAATGCAATGTCAAGAAATATCTCCTTGTCTAAGTCATCCAATTCATCATAACTCTCCGTAAAGGCAGCCTGAATGCGCTTAATAGGATGCTTCTGGAGCTTTTCCAAAGTACTTTCCCAGAACTCAATGCTTCTGGATTGAAGATATGAACCCAATAGGTTCAGAGCTAAAGGAATTCCCCCGGCATACTTAACAACCTTATTCACCAGAATCTCATAAGGCTTTGGAGGGATGCTTTCCTCGAATGCTTTCAGGCTAAGAAGCTCTATAGATTTTGAGTCGTCCCATTGTTTGACCTCAAATGTCCAATCAACTCTCTTTTCAAGCAAATGCTTATGTGTTGTTGTTATAATAAGTTTACTTTCTCGACTGTGGCTCTTGTACCCTTGGCAAACTGCTTCTAACAATGGTTGATCAGAATCCTTCACATTGTCGAGGATAATGAGAACTTTCTTATTGCTAAGGCTGCTCATACTGTTGACAAACCCTGTTGCGTCAGTGGTAATTCGTTCCCTCAATAGCTCTGAGAGAAGCCTTTGAGGCGTATATTCTTTTGCATTTTCCGCATAGCAAACATGGTCATAATGAGGAAAGGATTTTGCAAATAACATTTTAGCGATGGTTGTCTTCCCTATCCCACGCATACCCCAGATTCCAATTACTCGGTGTTGCTTCATGTTGACTTTAACAATTTTACGGATTTCTTCAATTCCAACCAGGCCTGTTGGCACTATGGGATGCTTTAGGATACGCATTTTCAATACATCATTCACAACCTTTCTGATGAGTTCATGATCGTCCCTACAATGAATTCAAAAACCAAATAAACTGGCTCTCTTCTTCTCTAAGAAATATCATGTTATGACATAATTTCCGTAACTGTTTTTAGTGTTTAAAAACCTACAATACGTCAATTCCTCAGAATTCCATTCTCTACTACCATTTCTACTAAAAAAAAATTATAGGTAAACAATTAGTCAACTTTAAATAACTACGATTAATAATAATTAATTTTATATTTAAAAAAAATAAAATTTAAATAATTATTAATTAATAACAACTAATTAGTAGAGAGTGCAATTCAAAAAAGGCAACTGCACCATTATCTTGCTATATCTTTTTTTATTGGTCTTTCCTTTATTATACTGGAGTACTGGACACATCAATGAATTTTTTTTTTCATTTTTTTAATTTCTAATTTCTAATTTTAAATATATTTATTCTGTATATTTTTTAAGGTAGACAAATCGCGTTTTTACTCGTAAAAATTGCACGATTCTACGGTTCTGCTCCATCTTTCCGTCGCGCTTCTGCTATCCGTATTGGTGGAGTGGCAACCGTGCAGAAATGCTGAGGAAAATTGGCAGACTCGTTGGAAGCGAGAGTTTTCCGACAACCCACGTCTCATGAAGAAAATTGGTTCATAACTTCAATTTTGCACAGTCCAGTAGGCACCCAATCCGAACCCAAGCCCAAGCTCAAGCCCCAATTTGTGTTTAAGAAGGATTGGAACCCTAGGTCCCTCCTCTCTCTCTCCTCTTCTGCATCTGAAGCCTTTTTCTTCTTCTCAATTCCAAAATCAAAGTATGGGTACTAGTGGTGGTGATTGATGTGGCAACTCTCTTATGTCTCTCATTCTCTTCTTTCAACCCTCTCTTCTCCTTTTGTCATTGCTAAAGCAGCGTAGAGGTAGCTTGGTTGCGCTGCTGCCCTTTCACCATCACTCATGCACCATGGGTGGTTTGGTCATGCTGCTGCAACTCTCCTCTTCTCTCTTGGATTGCTGGATGTCGCTGAATGCTTCACTATTAGCCTCCCCTCCTCATTTTTTGTTGTGTTTGTGTTTGTGGTGTTTGTGTTAATTTTGTTGTGTTTAATTTAAACGAGTTCTATTAATTTTTTCAATTTTCTTTGCTTAGTTGTTAATCTGGTTTGCTAGCATATAACATATATATGTTCTGCTTTGTAATTTTTTTTAATTTGCTCTATTTTGTTTTGTTCTAAATTAATAAAATAATTTTTTTGCGTGGGTTCTGTAATATAATATGTTGTTAGGATATATATTTAGAATTAAGAATATCATCTAACAATGTGGGTGTTTTATTTATTATTTGAATTTAATTTAGTGTTATCGAATGAACCTGAGTTGTGAAGAGTTGTGACTGGTTATGATTTATGTGAATTATGTGTGATTTTACTGATTTGGTTTATTTGAGACTTATAAAATTTACGAGTCATGTTTATTTTACGAATTACGATTTTACATGGCTTTCCAAGTCAAGATAAAAATTAGAGTTCACTACCTTGATATTTTCAAAACAAACTATTTCAAAACAAATTATGAATGAAATTATTATTTTTTAAAACCATTCATCAATTTTTAAGACTATTATGTTTTGAATAAAGGAAAAGGATGCCCTGTATTCCAAATTACTTGATTTTCGTTTCTTAATTTTTTTATTTTTTTGTTTTAAGGTTTTGTAAAAAAAAAAAAGAGTTTATTCTTTTATTATTTTCTCTTTTTTTCTATATATAATTCTAAAACAAATAATACTAAACAATGAAGAAAAAATAAAACCAACTTATCCAACTTCAACTATTAATTTCATTTGAACAGAAAATTTGATTATCTTAAATTTTATTGGTTTTGATCTATATAAATATTTTATTTTAATTTTAGTCCAAATATTTAAACATTGTTTTGATTTGGTTTCATATAGAGCAGGTAATAAATTTTCAAAATATTAGGTTTTAGTCCCTCAAACTTTTCAAAAAAAAAAAAAAAAATTGGAACTATTATTTAATGGACTTAAAAAATTATCATTAAATTTATGAACTTAAAACAAACATAGTATTTTCATATAGTATAGGGACCAAAAACCAAGAGAAACAAAACAAGCTAGACATTTTCATATTTATAATCAAACTTTATAAGTAATGTAATTAAATTTTACAAATAATACAATTAAACTTAATTTACATTTATAATAAAATGTTATAAATAATCTAATTAGTTAAATTTATATTTACAAATTAAATACAAATAAAATAATCAAAATACAATAATGACTAATTTTTTATGTTTATATTATAGTATTTTGAAATTAAAAAAACTATAATTTTTAAGGGCCAAAACAAAATATTTATTGACAGAGAACTAATATAAACTTCTTTACATGTATGTGCCTTTGATACAACTATATTTATCAGTATATTAATAGGTATTATTCACTCTTTTATTTATTAAATATGAATAAAAAATTTAGTTGAGATTATAAGTAATTTATAATTTAAGTATGACATGTTGAATTCAAGTCTTGTAAATAGCAAAATAAATATTTTTTATAGATTTTATTTTAAGAAAAAATTGTTCACTAACTTTTGTTATATTTCGATTATATATAGTATAAATACAGAAAAATAAAAAAGAAATTAATTAAAGCAGATTTTTTATTATTTTAATATAAGATAATTAAAATTTTAAAAAACTTTTCTCCATATAGCAAGTGTTTTATTGCTCTATCTATAGGAACTTGTTAATTAGCTAAACTAACCAAGACACTTTCTAATTACTAAACTTGATCACATGATGAATAATACAAATTTATTAAAATAACTTCTTTTTTTTTTTAAATGCATGGTGTGAGCCAATATAGGCAACATTAATCTCAGGTAAACAATAATAATCATTAGAGCATTTTTCATATATAAACTTACGCATAGTTTCTGGAGTGCCATCCAGAAATATTAGCAGATTTCTTGAGAGCCTCTCTCCACTTGCTTATCTTGTCTCTGTTGGATTCACTCTCTGCAAGATCTCTTTCGTATTTAGCAAACGCCTTCTCAAAACTCCCACTTTGGTTCCGTATATCTGACGGATCTGTTCTATAGAAAACGGGTATAACAACCTGACCGTGATATTCCCTCCATTGAAGAATCTTGACGAGCTCTTCCAAGCACCACTTTGAGGTTGCGTAGTTTTCTGAGAAAACCACGATCGATATTAGCGAGCCCTCGATCGCTTTCTCGAGTGCTGGCCAGACTTCATCTCCTCTCTGGAGAAGACAATCCATGTATGCTCGGATTGTCTTGTTTGCCAGAGCGTTAAACAGATGGACAGTGAAAGTTTCGCGGGTGTCCTCACCTCTGAAGCTAATGAATACATCGTACTTTGTTGTACAGGAAGACGACGACATATTATCGAATTACAACTCTAACTATTATTGAGATTATTGCAGAGAGTAAATATGACATATAACATATATCACGCTCTTCTAGCTTCCTGTATCGCCTTTTAGATCTCTTTGGTCTTTGCATTGTACTAAGAAAAATATTTTGATTGCGTCTTATATATGGTCAACCATTGCTAAGTCTTTGAATCCAACGAACTATTATACTACCAAGTACCAACTTGACACTAAACAATCACAGAATTAAAGTTTTGTCTTAATATGAAGATTATTAATTTTTTTAATAGAAAATATTGATTAATATTAATATATATTAAAATTAACTACTAACAGAAAATATATATTAAAATATAAATATATATAAAAAATTAAATAATGTATATATATATATATATATATATATATATAACTAATTTTAATGGACACATAAATTTTTTTTAATTTTATATGCTCAATTTTTATATACATCTCATATATATATATTTTTTTTGGTATTCAAAATGTACAAAATAATAATACAAATTAAACATCATTTTCCTTTCTTGTTAAATATTACGAGGAGAAGAAATAATATGAATTAAGTCCATTCCTTAAATCTGCTGTATCCAATTTTCAAGTCATCCTGTGACACTGGAAGAAGGAAATTGCCGTCAACCAATTAATTGGAAAAAAAAAAAAAACTGAATAAAAATATTAAAAAATGCAAGCGGTTGAATGAGTTATGCAGCGAGCAAAGCACACGGCATGTGTAGTGCAGCATAACAATGATGTATTAGGTTGGTCAACTCCAATATTGTAATTTTTCTGTCAAGGATATCCCGAGCTATAACTCGTCATCGCTGTGAGATGAATGCTTTGACAATTGACACTTTCCTCGACAGCAGGAATGGTGATTCTCGGAGCTTCAAGTGCGGCCGTAGATTCTGTAAAAAAAATTTCGACTCAAGTCAGTAGTGTATTTTTTAAAGTAAAGCAACAGAACTTAAAGTATTACAATTGTGAATTGTATTTGTTTATCTGCTCTCTTTAGTCGTGTTAGCGCTGCTATTTATTGTTGTTATGGGTAACTGATCTCTCACCCTCAATTCCGAACTTTGAGCTGATTGCGATATATATGGAGATAGTTTGTGTAGTGGACTGTTATTTATTTTAAAAATGTTTGAATATTAATCCGAGATAAAATTGCGAGTCATGGAACAGTAATACTTTAGTTTTTCCATTCAAAATTAAGCAAGAAGAAGGAATATTACATTACTAACAACTTATTATTTTTTTTCAATATTTGTTTAATATTTTGAGTAATTCTCCACGTTCAAGTAATTTTACATTTAAGTTTATCCAAATGATTTGAATTATGTGTTTTTTCTTCTTTTCTTCGTTCCCGATGTTACTTTTTCTTTTTCTCTTTTTTTTTTGTATTATTTTTCAATTTCGTTATCGTCGTCACCAACAACACCTTTTCTTTTTCCTCTTCCTCCTCATTCTCCTATTAGAATTTAGTCTCCTCCTTTCTTTTCATCCTTCTTCTCCATCATCATCATCATCATCATCATCATCGTTATTGTTATTGTCTTCTTCTAATACGTATCATCGTTATCGTTATCATCGAATTCGAATTTATATAATGGACAATTTTCGGTTCATTTGGTATTATATAATGGTTTCGTTTTGAGCTAATTTTTTATTCATTCGAGACGCATGTGTTTCTGAATTCAAATTTATATAATGGATAAATTTCGGTTTATTTGGTATTATACAATAGTTTTGTTTTGATAATATTTTCGATTCATTCAAGACGCAAGACGCAGGTATTTTTGAATTCGAATTTATATAATGGACCATTTTCGATTCATTTGGTATTATACAATGGTTTCATTTTGATAATATTTTCAGTTCATTCGATAATCAGAATCAATAAAGATATTAGCAATAAAATGTTGGTGTTGTTGGTGTTGTTGGTGTTGTTGGTGAGGACGATAATGATAATGGAGGAGGAAGAAAAAAAGGAAATAAAAAAAATTCAAATAAAAAAAAACAGGAAGAGGAGAAGATGGATGTGGTGGTACTGCGGTGGTGACAATGACGATAATGAAAAAAACGATGAAGAAAAAGGAGAAGGAAAAGAAAAAGAAGCAGCAGGCCAGGAGAAGGAGGAGAAGGAGAAAGAAGAAGAAGCCCCACAGTGTAAAATTATAAACGTTAAATACTAACTTTTAACTATCTCTTAATAGTATAAAAATAAAATATTGATTAAAGATATTAGCTAATTTATTTATAATATATTAAAAAAAAATAAAAATAGTTTTACAATTATTTTTAAATATTTTATTTTATTTTATTTTATCACATAAGATTTTTTTTAATAGAATAGCATTTTATCTTTGCATTATGACATATAATTTTTATTGTATTTTCATTCCTTTATAACTTTCTATCTTCATATAGGGTAATAGAATTTTTTTTTAATATTATTTTTTTAATAATTATAATTGAGTTATAAAATTTATTTTATTTTCACATATACTATTGCTTTTCTTCTTCATTGAAAAATTAGTATTTAACCTCAATTTTTTATATTCTCTTACTTTCCACATAAATTACTCCATTTTTTAATATTAATATTAATTTTTTAATAGTTATAAATTATTGAGAAATAGAAGTGTTAGCTCCTTGATAATATAACAAAATTCAGTTAGTAAACTAAATCACTTATATTTGTTAGTCAGTTAGAGAAATTAGCTTAGTAATATAGAATAGAGGGTTAATTATATAGTGTAGATAATTAGCTATTAATTAAGCTTATTATGATGTGTATATAAAGAAAGTTTGTATCTAATGTAAGTGTGATTCATTATTCTAATAAATCAGAATTCATCTAAAAAGCTCTTAAAATTCTGTTCTAGCAACCTCCTCTCTTTCACCAAATCATCATCAAATTCTTCTTCTGCTATATGAGACAAAACTTTAACATGGTGCGGTGAGCGTAGACAATTGCAGAGATCTGTGAGTACCTTCCACCATTCAAGGTTTAATTGCTTCGTGAATTCTGATCCTATGGTTCAAACCCAATTTCGACGAACACACAGGAAAGAACGATGGATCAACCAAATCCAGAGAATAAAAAATTCACTGTGTCATATTTTCAGAAATTTGCGAAAATGATGGCACAATTCTCATCGTTTCAATCACAAGTTGTGCAGTGACCAAAAAACATTCTCGATTTCAATATCCAATATCAAAGAACCACAATCTTATGAGCAAGCAATTGTGCATGACTGCTAGAAAGAGGCAATCAAAACCGAATTCGATGCATTGGAGGGAAATAAGACTTAAAAACTGACTAAACTTCCACCCAGAAAGAAAGTGATCGGCTGCAAGTGTGTATTCAAGACAAAGTTCAAAGTGGATGGCAGCGTTGAGAGGCACAAGGTCTGACTTGTAACTAAAGGTTTTACTCAAGTTCAAGGCTTTGATTATTTCGACACTTTCAATCTTGTGATTAAGATGACTACACTACGCATCATGCTGGCTTTGGCAGCTAAGAAGCATTGGCACGTTCACCAACTTGATGTTAATACTGCATTTCTGCATGGTGAAATTACTAGAGGACATTTACATGAAACTCCCACTAGGCCTTGAAACCCCCCATGGCATGGTTTGCAAACTTGAAAAGTCCCTTTATAGATTGAATCAGGCATCAAGGCAATGAAATTTCAAATTATGTTCTGTACTCCTCAGTTCAGGTTACACGCAGTCAAAGGCTAATCATTTGTTGTTTACCAAGAATTCATCAGGTTCTGGCTTTACATCAATATTGGTCTACGTTGATGATTTGATATTAGCTAGGGATGATATGCAAGAGATCAAATTTGTGAAGTTGCTGGATGAAAAGTTCAAAACTAAGGATATTGGGAACTAAAGTTTTTTTGGGCTAGAGGTGGCTTGAAACAGCCAAGGAATTTCATTGTATCAACGAAAGTACACCTTAGATTTATTAAAGGAGTACGGATTACTAGATGTAAGACTAGCTGCCACTCCCATGAACTACACAACATCACTCTCGAAGTCATCAGTGGTTTCTTTGGATGATCTCCAACCTTATCGAAGATTAATTGGTTGACTCATATATCTCACCAACACTAGGCCTAACATTTGCTTCACTGTTAGCAAATTAAGCCAGTACCTAGATTGTGCAATGGATGCTCATTTTAAGGCTACCCTACACATCCTTCGATACCTTAAACAAGCTTCATCCAAGGAAGTTTTCTTCCTAAATCAATCAAATTCTGACCTCACCGGTTATTCAGATTCAGATTGTGCGACGTGTTCGAATTCGAGAAGATCCATGACAGGTTACTACTTCTTTCTCGGATCAGCCCTAATATCTTGGAAAAGCGAAAAAGCAAACTACTATTTTTTGCTCCTCACCAGAGGCAGAATATCGAGCTCTAGTGGCAACCACTCGTGAAGGTTTATGGATGACTTATATCCTCAATGATTTCAAAATTCACCAAAAAAACCAATCACTTTATATTGTGACAACCAAGAAGCTCTCCATATCACCGCAAATCCAGTTTTTCATGAAAGAACCAAGCATATAAACATTGATTGTCATGTGATTCATGACAATATTCAAGAAGGTGTCCTTAAACTTCTGCTAATATTTTCAGCAAATCAAACTACCAATGTACTTACTAAATCACTTGCTCCATGACCTTTTTCAACCTTTTATTCCAAACTTGGCTTAATATATTTTCACACGCCAAGCTTGAGGGGGGATGTTGGAGAATAGAAGTGTTAGCTCCTTGATAATATAACAAAATTCAGTTAGTAAACTAAGTCACTTATATTTGTTCTGGATTTGGAAGTTTGGAGGTAGCAACGCACGAGAAGGCAATGCAAGATTGATAAATAGAAGAGTGGCTCTTGCTCTTGCTCTTGCTCTTGCTCTTACTAGATTTCAAAGCTCTTGCTCTGCCTGCAAAAAATGTTGTCCATATTCCAGAAGGGTGCTTATTTCAGCGCTATAACTACCAAAGCTGAATGTAATTTTAATGAAAAACAACAATAAAAATTGACTTCAATAATTAACAGAATTGGAAATTTCAATAATGGCATAGCAAAATCACACAAGTGCTAAGATAGAGAGCTTCAATCACAGAATAATCTAAGTTCATCCCATGACAAGGATGAAATTACCACACAATGCTAAATGAAACTTCCAAATTATAAAAACAAAATCCGTATTCTATTGGAACATATCTCAATAACATAATAGTTAATTGAATTGAAGGCAAAATCTTCGATCTAAAATCGAAGTGAATTGAATTGAAAAAAAAAAGGGAACATTGTGATAATCTTCGGAAGGGACAACTATAGCATCAAGAAGGAGAGAGTAAGAATACATTAAAGAAATGAACTTAGAAAGAAAGTTAGGAGAATAGTGGAACAAAATAGAAGCAGAGCAGTTTCAAAAAAGGAAGAGGCAGAGTTACCAGTGAATCTGTTTCGGCGACGGTTGTAACTGGTGGCGGCGTGTGCGATGGCGACCTCCTCTCCCTATTCGGACCCTAATGGCGACGGGAACAGGGTGCGACGGCGACGGCCTTGACCCCAATCGACGGCAACGACGGCAGCAGAGCAGGACGGTGCGAGAATGGACCTCCTCCTTCTCGCCTGCGTTCATCGTCTTCTGCTTCTCCTTCACTCTTCGTCGTTCTTCTCCTTCGTGAGCATGCGCACTCCCTCTCTTCGCGAACTCTCTCTCTCTCTCTCTCTCTCTCTCTTCGGCTTCAGTGGTGACGACGGCAAGCTTAGTGGTGGCGGCGGTGGCAAGACGCGATGGTGAAGACCCGCGATGAGGACGACGACGGCGCTAGCTTCGCGGTGAGCTGATGCGATCTCCCTCTCTCTTCACGGTTCTTTCTCTTGCGGTTCTGGCTTTCCGACGGCACGGCAACGCGACAGCGACGGCGGCGGCAAACTCAACAGCGCCGGCCCGACTCCTTCCTCCCTTCCCTCTTCTTCTCCCTTTTCCCTCTTTTCTCTTTAGGTTTCTCTTTTGCTTTTTTATGCTGTTGCTGAGTGTTGTTGTGTTTTTGGGAAGGGGGAGATTGAAATATTGCCCCCAAAAAAAGCTAAATTAGCTTCGGTTCTAAAAAATTCGTGGCAAAATCTTATTAAATAGCTGCTCTTCCAACTTTCACCACTAAAACGGCTAGAAAATCACCAGATAGCTGCGGTTGTGAAAACAGCTACTAGTTGTCCGCAACTATCTTCCGTTTTTGTGGTAGTGCAAATAGAGAAATTAGTTTAGTAATACAGAATAGATGATTAGTTATATAGTGCAGATAATTAGCTATTAATTAAACTTATTTTATGATATATATATAAAAAAAACTTGTATATAATATAAGTGTGATTCATTAATCTAATAAATCAGAATTCATCTAAGAAGCTTTTAAAATTCTTCTCTAGCAATCTCTTCTCTCTTACGAAATCATCATCAAAGTCTTTTTCTATTATCTGAGACAAAATTTCAACATAAATTATTAAATTAAAATTTAATTTATTTTTTCTTTCATACTTACTCCTCCTTATATTTACTTTATATAAATCAAGTAAGCTTCTCACATTCTTATTCTTTAATTTTTATATCTAAAAAATCTCATACCTCTTTTTCTTTCTTCCTCAAGCAATGCAAGATGCTGAAAATGAAAGGAATTTGAAAATAAAGACATGAGTACACCTATTATAACTTATAGACGAATGTCAAATTAAATACTACCGTCAGCATTTTCATTAAGGACATCCAGCAAGCATACATAAATGTAATTAAATAACAAAGGAAAGACTATTAGTATTATGAATAGCACTGCCAAGAAGATGAGACGGCCACGGTTAGCATTAAATTAAGGAAAGAATGGAAGGTCACTCATGTATGTCACCTATTCAAATCATACTGCATTAGTGCCATGTGATTTATAAGCAAATTTCCAGCCACCAAGTACAAGAAATTTACCTTATATATGGCTACACTTTTTATTAATTTGTTATGCTTATAAAGTATAGCCTTTTCTAATAATAGGGTATGCTTGGACTGCCTTTCATGTATTTTTTCTTTTTTGTGTACTTTCCATTTTAATAGTATATAAGATAATCTTTTTATTTTTATTTTTTATTAATTATTGTTAAACAAAAAAAAAAAGTATATAAAAGAGAGATACAAAAACAATGCATATGATATTTCTTTTTCTGATGTTGCCTTTGTTAAAAGAATTTGTCAACAATATTTTGGTATCAGTCAATTTTTTTAGTTTGATATAACTTTGACTGTATTTTGCTTACCAATCACGCATGCTAAAGAGAAAATTGTTATATTCGTTGTGAAAATGATGATACTTTGTATCGAATACTAAAAATTATCTTATTCTAAATGCGTAAGCATAAATTATTTGGCTTAAAATGGAAAAATGAAATGTAAGATTTGAGAGCACAAAATGTAAAAAAAAAACAAAAAACAAAAAAACAAAAAAAAAAACAAAAAAACAAAAAAAAAGGAGTTAAAACTTGAATGCTGATTGTAAAGGGCAGTCCCTATCAGACAGACTCGGTAAAATCTTTTAAAAATATTCTGACCAACTTTCACCATATATTTTATCTAGTTGTTGCCTCGGATTTTTGAAATTCTGAATCTCTTATGTCTTGATTACCGTGTGAAGCAAGTTTTCATTACTTTGTTCGTTATTATTCATATTATTATAAGTAGAATGCATGCCTCTTGTTCAACCCTTCAATTATTTATTCCATCATCATGAGTTGATTGTTGAATTTGTTGTAACCTTCTTCAGAGGTGCATTGAACATACTACATAAACGCCACAACGATGGAGCAAGATAAGGATACATTCCTAGCCATCCAACTAACTCAAACCAACAATTAACAACGCAAACTTTAATTAAATACCAGTTTTATTGAACCAAAAACAAAAAAGCTGATTTTGAATGGTTGTTTTAACTTGTTTGAAATCCCCCACAATATCAAGCATCGATCTTTCACGCCTTGAGCATTTGTCGATAAGGAACTGCGTTTGCCTTCACAGCTTGATCCTCTGTGTTCTTCTTTTACCCTTTCACTCGAATGGCAAGTATGAATATCATCAAATAGTATGTCGATGGTGCTTGGAAGACTGTGATAACAAGGTTGGATGCACAAGAAGGTGGTATTATAAAGATATTGCGGAGTTGAATTCGGGTCATGTTTATCTATGGTATGAAGCATCATGTGACAAGATAATTGAGGCAGCCAAAAAAGACTATCATTGATTTGGAACTTGTTTGTTTGATTTTTGAAGTTTGATGTGGAGCTTATTTCTTTACCTATATTTTAGGTGGAATAAAGTCTCACAAATCAAGAGTTATCCATTGTGAAACTATCATCTTCTTCTGTGAAGGATTACCATCATTTTATACTGATTATGCAACAATTGTTGGATTTAAATGAAAGAGACGATCCATTAAGTGAGACAAGAATGAAAAAATAACATAGCATATTGCCTGTGTATCATATATTTGTTCTCTGAAAACAATGGTGAACTTGAAATTATGCATTTTTTCTTTCCGTTGAAATTATGCATTTTAATGGTTCCATTCTAACATTTGCATGTGGAGTAACTGTGCATTCTAGGTCGTTGTCCTTTATTAGTTCCTGTATCAAAACTTCAAGAGTGTATACAATTCTTCTAGACTTTGTCTATCCTTATCAAGATCATTTGCTTGATCATGTACCCACTGTCTTCATCAAAGTTAAAAAAAATCCTAGAAAAATAAATTCAAATTGTTAGTAATTTGTGAACAAAAATCACTTTTTGATGACTAATATATATATATATGAGTACTTTTGATATATACTTTTAAAAGCTATTAGTTGATCCTTTATTGTATCAAAAACTTACACCAAAAACATGGTGTTGTTAACTATATATCAATGCAGTCAAGGAAAACCAAGCAAGTTCAGCACTAAGGAATATTCAGGCAAGACAGAACACATATATATATCATGATCAACTCTAAAACTTACGTCTACTAAAATAATCAAATTTGTTATCAAATTATTAAGGTGGATACTACCATGAAGATTTTACTATTGTCTTCATATAAAGATACTTCTTTTTTACCATTAGATGATAAAATGTATGGTTTGATTTTGATGTGTTGCAAAAGTGTTATTTTTTTTAAAGTGTGGCTAAACAAACAAAGTACACTTTTAACACAAGAATCTTCATAAAAAGATGTTTTTAGCATCTTCATTTGAGTAGTTGCCAATTATTAATGCATAAATCACCACCAAATTAAGAAAGTCAACTTCAGCACTTAGCATCAGTACCAATACATTATTTTCAATAACTGAATTGCAAACAAAAGCCTTGTTAAAAAGGTTTTGAAAGTGGTAATTAACTTTTCAACTTTCCTATTCTTTGAATTCCAATCAAAACCATAGTCCATAGCTAGAAGCAAAACCAATAGAGCGAAATAGCGAATCAAGCTAAGAACATACCAGATAGAGAAAGAGAGCACGCATGAGGGATGAGGAAGCAGACAAAAAGGTGACATCAAGAAGGACTCACAACCTAGAACAGCTAGGCGACATGACTGCATCAATTAAACATAAAAATTGAATCAGAATCATAAACAGAAACCAAAATCAGAAACAATAAGAGCAAGCAAAGTGAGGAACAAACCCGAAGAGAGGCACACGTCAACGCCGCGGCAAGGTTGTTGGTGGGTGGCGGGAGCAAGTGGCCTGGATTTCGGGCCTTACCTCATCTTTGTTTTTTTTTTTTTTTGTCATTACACTACTCACACACCCACTCACCACACTACGAAAGTTCTTAAACCTCATCAAAGTTCTAACTAGGATTTGAACTACTACTACATTTCACACATTTAGTAACATTTATCTTTTAACATTTATTAAAATGTTAGTAATTATAATAAAATTAAATATTAAGTAACATTTTTAATAAAATGTTAGTAAATGAGTTTAATTTTTATAAAAAATTTACAAAAACTGTCACCTATTCCTAATTTCATAAATAAAAAAAATTCTTAGTACTCTGAAATCGAATCCACCATCACTCTCAGTCTCATTCTCAGTACTCTGAATTTTTCAATTTCGCTCTGCCTCCTCAATATCTCAGTTCTCTGAATCTCTCGATCTTGTTCTACCTCCTCAATTTTTTTTTGCCTCTTCTCGATCTCTCGCTCTGCCTCGTCGATCTCATGCATGATTCAATCGCAGACTCAATCTCATTCCAGTAAGGTAAGATTTGAAATCATAGGTGATTCTCTTCAAATTCCTAGGGTTTGATTTTCATAGTTGTAGCTGATTCTTCAAATCTCTTCAAATCGGAAGAGTCTGAGTTTAGTAAAAATGAACTAATTCTCTCTTCAAATCTGTAGAAGTTTTAATCCAATTAGCTCCGTGAGAGTTGAATAGCTAATTAATCTTAATGAATTTGTTGACTCGTGATCTAGCAGGTCAAATTAAAGGAGATGTTTAATTTGAGGAGGTAGGAACCCTAAAATTGATTGCGATGGGGGCGAGGAAAGATTGGGATTCGAAGGATCGACAATTCAACGAGCCGGCAAGTAACATTTCGAAGAGAAGAAATTGATTGCTGAAGAAAGGTAAAGAATTATCCATTCTCTCTGATGCTGAAGTTGGATTGATTGTGTTCTACAACACTGGCAAGCTTTATGAATATACAAGCACCAGATAATTAATTAATTAATTAATTAAAACTATTAATTAAATATCTATAATTACTTAGTCTCCTTCTTTTCTCTTTGATTTGTGGATTGAGTGTGCTTAGTTATTTTATTTATTTGGTGATTTCCACAGGAACTTCCATTATTGATTTTTTGGTGATTTTAGGATCCAGTGACAGGAATTCCGACTTGGCATCAAAAGGCCACAATCTCTTCTAGTAATGTAAGCGCGGACACAATTCAAAATTTGTCTATCAATTAGCTTTTGATACAGAATACTTGAGTTTTGATACAACTTGATGATAAAAAACCTTTAAATTGTATATTTGTGTGATACATACATTTAAGTGTCTTTTGAATGGCTGTGCAATACTAGATCTGATTTTTGTGTTGGCTGGGTACATTGTTCAATAGGTATGGGTTTAGTAAAGAAGTTGTTGAATGTCCTGGTATGTTTCTCATACCAAAAAGATCTTTAAACTTTTAAGAGAAAAAATATTGTGATTAATTCTTCATTATTTTGTTACTGAGAAATGCAATGTACTTAAGGTGAGTAAAAAAATATATATTCTGCTAAAGAAGAGGAATATACAAAGAAAATAAGGGAACTGGGCCCATTGACATCAGATGCATTTGAGACGTAAGGCTTTTCTTGATGATCATTTCTTTTTTATTTCAATTTTGGGACATAAATAAAGTTTTTATTTTATTTTTTTAATTTTCTTTTAAATGATCAAGAAATCTGCCATATTTTAAATAATGCAGAAGATATGTGCTGTTACAGTCATAGGTTATTTCCTTGCAGTTTGTCATTATCTCTATAGTTTTGTTTTAGCTAACTTTATTGCACCTTCTTAGGTACAAAAGGAGGAATATCAAAGAATTGCATAAAGCGTTGCACAGGTGCCATGATCAACTGCAGCAGTTCAGTCATGTAAACAAGAAAGCGCTTGACCAGTATATAAATTTTACAGAACAACGAGAGGAACTTCAGAAAAGGCAAGCTGAACTTGATGCAGGAGATGAGGTAATTGTCTGGCCTTTTGGTTGAAATGGTTCTTTATAATTCACATTAAGGTGGGTGATTACCTGACAGCTAAATGCTTGATATACATTGCTAGTTCCTGTTCTGCACTATAGCATCTAAAAGATTTGGTACAACTGATCTTTCATGGCATCTGATTGTTGATATTTTTATTTCTCCCTGAAAATGGTGGTGATATTTTGATTTGTCCCTGAAAAAGGTGTTGTTAACCACTTGCATATATATGAAATAAATTTTTCCCCTTTTTATATTTTTGACTGCTTTTATTTTCTTATGGGAGTTGTATTCCAGTACTAAGGTTCATTTTGAATGTGAAACATCCAAACCCAGCTTTTGCATTTTTTTTTGACACTGGTCTATACAGCATCACTAAATTATTTTAGTTCTCTGTCACTGGCATTGAGTAATTGCAGAAAATTAGAGAGCTAATATCTGTACTTGATCAACGGAAGGATGAATCAATAGAGCGCACTTTCAAAGGTGTTGCTAGGCATTTTCGAGAAGTGTTTTCTGAACTCGTACCGAGGGGTCATGGTCATCTGGTTATGATGAAGAAGAAGGTTTGTGATTGTTAAATCTTTATCTGGTTTGTGAAAGGATCTTGCTTTCTAGCGTGTTATATAGGATCATGCTTTTATCTCAAAGTGATTTCTTACTTTCTCTTGTTCGGTGCTTGATTATCAATTTTTTATGTGAAATTTGTGAGAAGTGAACTATCTCAATTGAAGTTATTTTTTTCTTTTTTGGTTATTGTAACTGATATTTTGTATCCATTCCTTTCCCTTAGGATGGTGGTCACGATGATGACGAGGATGATGAAGATGGTCCTCGTAAAGCAAACCCAGAGGGTAGAGTAGAAAAGTACATTGGAGTGAAAGTGAAGGCAAGTGCATTTCTGCTGTGCCCTTTTTACTTATGATTTAAATATTTTTGCCAGTTCATTTATTGGTCTAACATTGCAGGCAAGTGTACAAATTTTTTGTTTGATGTGCATCAGGTGAACTTGGTTGACTGGTTTGAGGGAATAGTAATAAGTCATCACAGCGATGAGCTAGTCAAACGGATAAATACATTTTTCTAGGATTAGTATAAAGACTAAGTTCTTTATGTATATAGTATATTTTTTCTTTTCTTTTTTATATGGAATGTTTATAAAGTTTAAGTGTTATAAGTATTTTTTCTTTTTTCATTTTATTTACATCATAAAGAAAATTTGTACAATGATTATTGATTAATGAAAGTGGCTATAAAAATTTTATTTTGTGAATTTATGAATTTAATGAAATATTTCATGTTGTAGTAATTAATTTTAGTATATTTATATTATATATAATATAAAATAAAAAATAAAAAATAGTATAATATAACTAAAAAAATGTTACTAAAGATCTTTTGTAACATTTTTTAAGTGTTACAAAAAATATCTATAGTAATATTTTTTGAAGTGTTACAAAAAATATCTATGGTAACATTTTTCTAAATGTTACATAAAATATCTATTGTAACATTTTTTAAGTGTTACAGAAAATATCTATGATAACATTTTTCTAAGTGTTACAAAATATATCTATCGTAACATTTTTTAAGTGTTACTAAGAAATGTCTATTGTAACATTTCTCATAATATTACTATAGAAGATCTATTGTAATATTTTTATTAAATGTTATTAAATCTTTAGAAAAATGTTAGTGAAACTATTTAGTAACATAGGGTATATTTAACATTTGTTAAAATGTTACTAATATACATAGCTAACATTTTAATATGATTTGGTAACATTTTTTAAATGTTAGTAAAAGTCAATTATCTAATAGTGACTTGATGTAGCTTCTTAAGAAGCAACTAAGTTTACCATTTGATCTAGGCCTCAGCTGCATGCTTTATGTCATCTAATTGTGCCAAAACGTTTCTATGGGCCAAAGAGATAAACTGCATCTTATATTGTTATATTTTAATTCCAACATGTTGGCTTTAGCTGCACCACCCAAACTGTTGTTAAAACCGCCGCAATCCAACCATTCAGCGGTAGTTAAAAAACAACCACTAAAGGACAGCCAGTGGTGTAGTGATAGCATTTGATTGATTATTACTTGGCTCTTGTAACCAAGATCACTTTGACTAGTCTTCTATAATCTTATATAGTTTGTTTTTCCTTCTCCATCCTAATACAAATTTCTATTGAATGTACGCTGGTTCTTACAGTATTTATTTTCGCATCAAAGTTATGTTTTCTTATTCATTTTTCCATGTCTCCAGGAAATTGATTATGCATTATAAATCCTTCAAATGGTTGAGCTTTTGTGTTATTGTGTGTTATTACTCAATCCTGACACAATCTTTATTATTTCTATAGTGTGCAAAACAATTACAGTGTAAAGAACACTACTTAGGAATATATTATGTTTTGTTGTTGTTATTTTGTTGAAACATTTTGGTGTATTTTATTTTTCTTTTTTGTATTTTTTTCACCTACTAATAAGAGACTTTAAGTGACTAGTACACCACGTATGACAATACAATACAATACAATACAATATATATATATATATATATATATATATATATATATATATATATATATATATATATATACACACTAACGTGAAGATTCGTACGTTTGTATGGGATTATAGTTTTGTGAACATATTGAAAAATAAAACTATTCAATATATCTAAGATATCTTGGACAAAAAATTATATTTGATATCAATATTATAATTTAAAATAAAAAATCATAATAATTTTATTTTTAATACAAGAAAAGAAATATCATAGTCAAATACTTTATATTTGAAAAAAATTCTCATATCTAGTATTAATATTATACTTTAAAAAAAATAACCATACTAATTTAATTATTGTTAATACAAGAGAAGAAAAAAATAGTAAAATACTTCATATTCATTTACACCAATTATTTATATCATATAGTAAAAAATTACATAGATTAAGTAACAAGTTCACATACTCTTTTGAGATCAACTTTTCAATCTAGATTGACTCAAATAAGAATTTGTGATGGTCTTCTTATAATAAGCATCTGGAGTGTATCTGATTCAGGATATTTAAACTTGTTAGTCACGACATTAAAAGATATCTAGATGTACCCCGATATTAAAATGCAAAATATAAAAAAAAAGTTGCATTTAGCATTACCCGTTGTCAGACAATTCTCTTGTTTCATTACTTTCTTTGCTGACCTCCAGTGTGTCATCTTCATCATCATTTTCATCGCCGTCTGATGAAAACTCATCATCAGATGGTTCAGACCCAGACAGCACCATCACATCAGGTGATGAAGGCTCAACATTCTTGTTATACTTTATGTGGAACACTCTATATATGTTATTAAGTGTTTCTTGGTCTATTAGGTCAGCTACATAAGAGTTACGATCGAGGTGAATTTGAATGGGTTGGTTCATGTGATTTCATAGTGAAATAAAAAAGATTCTAAAACCGACATATCTAAATTGCACACATGTCCCTCTATTGACAAAATAGAAAATTCTATTATGTTCAAAGGAGTTGTCAGTTATAAGCAGTTGATCATTGTTTCTTTTCAGCTCTAGCACCAAGCAATTATCGAGCTCATCAATCACATAGAAGGTTGACCCTAATTCTTCTCCATAAGTTGATACAAAACTTGGGAGAAGAGCTCTCTCACCCTATATTCGATTTTATTGCTAAAGTTAATTCATGTCTAACAAAGCATGGTAAAAATGCATCACATAATATTACATAATCATTTAGGAAAGAGGAGTATGTACATAAAAATAAAATGCCATTATAATCAACATCATAAAAATAGGTAATTAACCAAAAAACATGAATTAGGTGTTACTGAATGTCCAAAGAAAAAAATACCGTAGTTTTGAAAGAAACACTGAAAGAGGATTTACTATTATCTTGATGCACTGTGAAAACAAAACATTCTACGTAAACATCCAATCATGTTTTTCCATATCAATAAATGCTGAATTTTCAAAGTCACTATCATTATATATGAGAAAAATATAGGTAGACAATGAAAATACTAAACAATGTGAATAATGGATATATCGGATGTTCATTTTACTAGGTGTGCAGATGGTTATTCTAATATTAAAATTTATGTGGGTATAATTTGAAGGTATAGTGTGTTTTGATTTGGTTAGTGGTTGTTCATATTGTTCAAGAAAGTTATTGATTAGTAAACATTGTATTTATTTATTTTGAATGTACATTGATAATTTATCAAGATTAATCTTTTATAAGCACCTCGCAAGTCTATTAGAGTTGGTGTAGTCTACACACATTTCAGATTAAAAAAGTCAGGTATTCAGAGTTAGCTAATCAAAGTTATCTAACACGCAAAAGAAAGTAGCAAAAGGAAGAAAGTGGAAAGGTCACTAATTGAATATAAACTAAAAATAAGGCATTCGAAATTAAAGATTTAACCCACCTCTTTAATGGGTTAACATGCATGATATAATATTGCACAATATATTTGGTTACCTGCCTATTGAAAAGTCGAAATTTTAAAATCTATTCTTTTTCCTTGTGCCAATGTTCTTGGGTTGCTACAAACCTCCTATTAGGACAAAATGGTATTATTAGAGGTTAACACTGACACTCTTTAAGCAACGAACCAAGTAACTAAATATACAAAAAAAACCCAATTAATGAACATTATAAACTGTTATCGAAAACTTCATCCCTCATTGATTACTGATTTTTAACAATAGTAAATATGAGTAAAAAGTACTACCACTCTTTAATTAGTTACTTCTGAAATCCAAACAAACATGAAGCTATCAACAACATTAAATAACACAGGAAATGCAACTTATTACACTATCTTTCTATAATAATGCTCGATTCCTCCAACTAAAATCCAAGAAATCACCTTACAAAACCACTATACAATACATTTTAGAGATTTTGAAACTTATGAAATGTGACCCAGATATAAATGAAAAGACAATAAAATTGAATTAGAACGTGAGAAATATCCGACAAAGCATCTAAGAAAAATTATAGATAGCATAACATAAAAATTCAACTAACATTAAAATTTTTACAATTTAATGTGAAGTACATTGAATAAAAAAATAGATCATACTTCAATGAAATCCAAAATGCAACAAAGAAAACAAACCTAAATATCAGGTTAATAAATAAAATAGCAAGATATTTTATTTTATTTTTTTATTGTATTTTTCACCTACTAATAAGAGACTTTAAGTGACTAGTACACCACGTATAACAATATAATATATATACACTACAACAAATGCGCTACCTAGCAGCAGTTTTTTTTATGATTAGCGGCGGTTTTAAGCCGCCGCAAAATCAAAGGCCGGCGGTTCATCGAACCGCCTTGGTTATGGGCGCCGGGATTAGGTTTGGTGGCGGTTTCTAGCAACCGCCGGTATAACCGCCATTGAATCAATATTTTGTGGCAACAAATTTAGTGGCGGTTTTAAACCGCCGCGGTATACAAGTATTAGGATTTAGACCCTTTTTTACCGGCGGTTACAAACCGCCGCAATGTTCTTACGTTTTTTTAATTTATGGCTGTTTGCGGTGGTTATAAAACCACCGCTAAATTTACTACAAATTTAAAAAAAAAATTGGATTTTCCTTTTAAAAAATATTGATTTTTTTGTTTAATTTCAAAGATATATTTTTTGGCCTTTTTTTAGATTTTTTAATATTATAAATCTTAATATTTTTCATCTATTGAATCTAAATTTATGGCAAAAATAACAAAATTAATTGGAAAATAAAATAATATATTTATAAAAATATCAACATAGTAAATCTCTTGCTAAGAACTAATGAAGTAAAACTGTAAGCATAAGCCATGTGAAGCATGCTTGGTTACCCTCAATCAGATGCATCACATAGGCTTTATATATACTCTCCCATACTTTTATAACACATTATGAATCTAAACATGAACTAGGTGAGGTACTAATGATGCATGTATATTACTTTAGTTAATTATATTTCTATCTCACTCCCAGGTTTAACTAATAGCCAAGAACATTGTTCTTATTTGATACAGTATGTAAATTTCCTATGTACAATGATGGAAACAAAGGAAAAATGAAAGAAAACAGATAAATTTAAAGCTCAGAACTAAGACAAAACTACACACATATTACAATATTCGTGCATTTTAAAACTATCCAATCGATGCTTGTCTAATGATGAAAAACAAACAGATCACTCTTCGTCTGATTCAGAATCCTGAACCTGCAGCCTCTTTTGTCCTTCGATACGATTTGGTTCCCTTCTAAACGGTAGAATGATACTCCTAACCATTTGATTTGCTGATAGGGTATACAGATAACATGAGCAAAGAGATCTCTTATGCGAAAAACTAACAAATTAAAACATATCTTTTATATGAAAAAAAAAAATTTAATCCATTATGATGATCAAAACCACAAGACTACTTTCTATGTAGGGGTACATAAATCCTACTCTGCAATCACTTTCGAAACTCCTAGTTAAACTATGTGCTTAAATCTACACTACCATATTCCAATCACAAGTTCACAACAAATCTACTGAATTTAAACAAACACAGAACAATAAATAGAAAAATTAAATCAATTAAAATAGCTCCTGTATGCTTAACTTTCATTTAACCATTTTGTTCCTTTCAAAACAACAGATTGGCTGTATTGCATTGAAATAGGAGATCAAATGGTGTAAATAGAGCTACAGAGTTTACATGCATACCTGTCACTAACATGTTCATCCGTAGAGATCTTGCAAGTTAGAATTCCACCTGGTGTGCAATGACAGATTCACTCTGTGGAAAGGAAGGGGAAACATATTTTTGTTTTCAAAAGAATATAAAAGAAATAATGCATTTCCAAATTCAAATGATAACAAAATTAACAAATAGATTTTTACCATTTCACCATACACAACATCGACAACTTGATCAAGTCTAGCTTGCTGCCTCAACAGGAATGGATGCAAATGATCGGTATATAGTTGTTTTGCACCCTGTTCAACAAGCAGCATGTGGTTTTGTTAATTTATTACTACCCAATATACTGGAAATGTTATCCCGTAGAAGAGGATAGCTAAAAGAGAAGTAAAATAGCATAATACAATATATCCTGTTCAAGAGCTAAAAAAGATAGTATTAACTAACTAACTAACAAACGAAGCAAATTCTCTTAAAACACGGCAAAGAAAGCAGTAATGTGCAGACGTTTGATTAAGCTTATATTAATAGTAGGAAGCTGTAGCGAAACAAGAAATGCAAACTTCATGTGGTAATAGAGTAGAAAGCAACCCCATCTCCCTGTTCTCTGCAAAAAACACACAATTGTTACTTCCCTTTTAACTTTAAGGTATAGCATAAATTTACCTTGCCCAAAAAAGTAACGAAAGCTAGAGAACATCAATTTTCTTTTCTGAAATACTTAAGCATCAATTTGACAAAATGATAGCACAAGATATAGTTAATAGATTTTTGCAAACATTTCTGCCACACTAAAAGATTTCTGCAAAATTTGACTCGTGTGCAAAATTTAAGAGACTAATTTGAACATTTACTCTTGAAAATAAGCATGTTCACAAGATTTTTTAAAAATTAAAAAAAATGAGCATTTTTGCTATTAAATATCAGAAAATAGGGAGTTCAATTAAGTATTAATTCAAACACGCCTGAGTCCAAGAGTAGTAATAACTTACAAGACATAGCCGATTTTGCCATTTGGCAATGCCATCAGAACCATCCAGCTAGGAGCAACACCATATCCAGCTCCTGCAACACCTATTACCGAGCCATGCAGATTTCCAGCAAAGGCACCACCAAACTCAAGATGTGCAAGTCCAGGATTGTAGTCGTAACCCATATTGGGTTTTTTCTCAGCTTGAGGTTTGACAAGAACAACCTCGAGCAATTGACCTGAAGTTCCAATCCATCACAAAGAGGTGTATGTTTTAACATATGAGTCAGACAGAACCCAGTTTATAACTTTGAATCATAAAGAAGTACCATCAATTTCGTATTTCTCCGAGTCTTTTACGGCCTTTAATGCACTTGACCTCTCTGCATAATGGATGAAACCAAAATCACGCTTCCCTCCGGCTTTGCTAGGTGGCATGACTACTTTTGTTACTTCTCCATGACGAGAGAATAGTTCCTTGAATTGTTTGGTAGTAGTATTCTCAAGTATGTTCTTCACATAAAGAGCTTTAACCTGAGAATTCGCAAAAAACAGTTTTCTAGGTGTAAATATGATTTTATTTTCCCGTCTACAGTTTTTTACATTTGTTTTAGTCCGTCTTCTCTTTATTAGATTTTTGGCTCCCACCACTTAGATCTAATAATAAGTGAAAAATGAAACTAAAAAATATTTGTAAGGACCAAAAGTGAAATTGGCAATATTTTAAAAACTAAATTGTATATTCTAAAGTACTTATAAGGAACAACGGCAAAAATGTGTCCATGTGTGTGTCTAATATTAAAAAATGTCCTATATTTATATTTTATAGGGACTAAAAACATATTTAAACAAACAAAACAAATAAGTAAATTTATGGTTAGTTGATTAGTTCATTATTTATTATTATGGGTGACACAGGATTCCCTTTTATATAAAACCACTTATACCATCAAGCACATGTAAGTATATATTATCAGCATAGATTAGTTGAAGACTGCACCTTAAAGAGCTCAATAACTTCAACCCCAGGACCAACACCCTCGACTATTCTCAGATAGTGAACACTTCAAAGTTTTACCTTGTCACAGGAAAATCTCGACTTTGATTAAAAGATTAAAACTAATCATCATATAAGATTGATTGCAGAAAGCACCATGAATACCTTATATTTCTTATTGTGTATCTCTTCTATGGCGTTTTGTGCAACCTCTTTTGTTTTGAAAGCCACAAAAGCATACCCCTTACCTTCTCCACTGTCTCTGTCTTTCATCAATTGCACCTGAAAAAGTAACAACAAAAATAAACTTCTAACTAGATATTTTAGCTTTTCTCTCTCACTTGCCAAAAAATCTAGTCTTCCATAACACAATGCATTACTGCTATAGTGAAATTGGTAATTTTTCTGCAAACATTTCTGCTACACTAAAAGATCCATAAGCTGGAAACCATAAGAGAGATCCAACATTAGTATAAATACACACTTAAGCAAATGTTAGTATAAATATTTCTGCTACACATACCCATTTTACAGATAAAACCATCAACTCAATAAACTCTTACAAAAGCCCATAGATTAGAGGGAACTACTTCCTCACATTATCTACTGCTTGGTGATGCTGCTGCTGGAATACAAATCGACTTCTTTGCCTGACTTTTCCTAAACAAGTTTCACAACAACAATAACTACTTTTTACTTTTTGATTAGTTATCTCATAAATCTAAATCTAATTCAAATAGACACAAGAAAATATCTCTTTGGTATAGCTAGTTATTGATAGAACAGGAGTCTTCAGGTGGTTTTGTGTGAAAAGTAGTACTAATTGAAAACATAAGCTTACTTATTAATTAGTGTTGAAAGCTCCGTTAGTGATTATTGTTATAGTGACAACTACAATATCCTACTAGCTTTCTACTTTTCATGTGGATTAAATCCCCATGACAAGCCTCCATCATCAACTCTTCAACCCCATTAATCCATTTATTAATCAATTATATCTCACGAGGACAAAACCCATCATCATTTGAACAAATATATATAATAATAAAAAAAACCTATCTAACCGGGAGTGCGATCCTCATCATGCATGAAAAGAATCAAAGTAAAATAAAATGATCAAAATTAATTATTTAAAACAATCGTATCGGACCTTCGCTTATTAACAGGAGCTGAGATCTACACTATCACTGGTCCTGCATTGTCCACCAAGCAATAAGTAGAAGGCGGCTAAATTGAAACCAAATCAAGAAGAAGAGGTATAATGTGAACCAAAATTGAAATCTGAGACCAAATTGAAAGGGGGATGTTTTAGATGCCAATAATCTGAACCAAGAGTATGGGCATACCTAGGATCGATACTAGAGGGAGGAGAGAGCAGATCGGTGGTGGACCCACCAGCAGGGGGAAGCGCCACGCAACTGTTACTGATAGGCGGTGCTACACAGTGGCAAGGATTCACGATTGGAGATTTGTTTCGCACCTCTACTCCCAATCTTGTTCTCACCAAGAAAATAGGAAAGAAAAAAACACAACTGAAGAATTAGGGATGAGTGCTTACCAGAGACGAGAAGACGATCCAGCAGCAGGTCCAAACCGACAACGACGACGACGAGGGCAGGTCTGGGCTTGACGAAGAGGGAAGAGACAACATCGTGACCAGCAACCTGAAACGACCTTCTGGCGATGCAAGGAGATGCGCAGACCTTCGACGGCGAGAGCTGCTATAGGCGAGGGCTGCTTAAGATGAGAGCTTCCAGAGGCGAGTGCTTCGACGGCTGGAAAGCATAGGGAGTCAGGGCTGATGGTTAGGGCTGGTAGGGAGTGTATAACGCAAGAGAAGAGCGCGGTGAGTGCTTTTCGAAGGAAGAGTAGTATATATGATGGTGTTAGTATTTTATTAATAATAATAATAGGATCAAAGTCCTGATTAGTAGCGGTTGTTCAAGAAATAGCGGCTAATCAATCAGACTCTGCGGCACATGATGTCAATTGCTGCAATCTCTGATATTTGGTTGCTATCCTCCGCTTATCTTGTAGTGATATATATATATATATAAACAAAAATAATTAAGAACATATAAAAGGAAAAGGGAAAAATGGCAAACTTTTTAATGCAACAACGAAACAGTAAAAAATAACACAAATAGGTAGTGTCACGATTATAAATCATAGCCATAGCCTTCAAAATATGATCACGAGGAGTTCACCACTTTTAAAATAATAAATAAATAAATGTTTTTTAATTGTGACAATATAAGAAACGGATTTTTTCGTTTATAAAATAAAAAAATTATTTATTTCCTCCAAAACGATTTTTCAACTTTATTTTCGTAAATAAGAGTTTTTTTTTTGGAATTAACGTCAAGTTCACCGTCCCCCGGCGAACTCTATGATGAGTTCGCCACACTATATAAACGCCGTAGGACCATTGGTTTGTCACTTTCTTCTTCCACTCTATTCTCCAAAATTTCTCTGTTACTTTCTTCTTTTCTACCTTTTCGACCTCCGTGAAGTTTGTTGTGGACGACAATCTCAGTTCCAAGTTAGTAAATAACAGTCTATGTTCTTATGTTAAGTTGGTTTACTGTTTACATGTTAGATAAAATTGTTAGGTATAGATCGTTTGTTAGTTAGAATAATAGATTTATTGTTTATATGTTACTTAGGTAAACATACTTTTTAGTGTTGTTATGTTAGGTATATTATTTTATGTTACTGTTTTTTAATATAGTGGCTATGGATCATGATGTAAAAGAATATAGGAAAGTACATTATTAGATAATTTAGTTATTGGTATAGCATTGTGTCGTGAGTTAGAAGGTAATTAGGTGAGTACTAAAATTTAAGGTTGAGTTACTTATAAATTAATATGACGATGTCAGTTAAGTAGGTTAAGCTTAAAATTAGTAGGTTTATAAGCCATTTCTCATTTAGTTAATTTTTTAATAATCCAGTGTATGAATTTATTTTAGTAGATTGTATTTCGATGGAGCAGCAGTTATTGGGTTATGAGCATGAGATGTATAGACTAGATCAGGCTGAGCACATCGCTGGGAGGCTTGATCGTGTGGTATGATTTTTTAACCCCTTTTTTTTATTTTATTATAGTGAAGGAAAAGTGAACTTGCTATTATATGTATTGAAGGTACTGTTGTTTGTTAAAATTTTTTGTTTTTTCCGTTTGGTAGGCGCCTCGGATCTTGCGCACCTGACGGGACTTGATGACACGGCTGCCGGAGCAAATTAGGCCATATCTGAGACGAGCCGGTTTTGAGTACATCGCATACATGGTGGAGTTTGAGCATGATTGGTCACTCGCCTCGGCATTGATAGAGAGGTGGAGGCTTGAATCTCACACATTTCATCTATCATGCGGGGAGATGACCATCACCCTATAGGATGTGGCATATTAGTTGGGACTCCGGATTGATGGTGATCCTGTCAGTGGATGCATCGGTGGGTGGGAGCAGCACCATCAGGGACGGACCATTGAGGAGTTGTGTGAGCAGATATTGGGTGTTGTTCTGGCACATCTGGCGATGCTCTGTGGCCCGGGACATCTAGCGATACAGCCATGCCATCACAACAGAGCTCCACGACAACCGGCTACATGCATCAAGGTCCTCTAGGTGGGGAAGCCACCTGATATGCACCCGAGAGTCAGATACATCAGGGAAGAGGATACCTCCGATCAACTGCATGATATATCCTCTCGTATACCTCATTATCCGCTCCTCTGTGGCATCCTGCTCTAGCTCTCCACAAACCGTGTTGTGGAACCAAGTAAGCTTGACAGTCCACTTAGTCTGTGACTGTCTGTCCTCTGGGCCAGGAACAACACCCAATATTTGCTCACACAACTCCTCAATGGTTCGTCCCTGATTGTGCTACTCCCACCTATCGATGCATCCACTGACAGGATCACCATCAATCCGGAGTCCCAACTGATATGTCATGTCCTACAGGGTGATGGTCATCTCCCCGCACGGTAGATGAAATGTGTGGGACTCAGACCTCCACCTCTCTATCAATGCCGAGGCGAGCGACCAATCATGCTCAAACTCCACCATGTATGCGACGTACCCAAAACCGGCTCGTCTCAGATATGGCCTAATCTGCTCCGGCGGCCGTGTCATCAAGTTCCATCTGGTGCGCAAGATACGAGGCGCCTACCAAACGAAAAAAACAAAAAATTTTAACAAACAACAGTACCTTCAATACATACAATAGCAAGTTCACTTTTTCTTCACTATAATAAAATAAAAAAAAAGGGTTAAAAAATCATACCACACGATCAAGCCTCCCAGCGATGTGCTCAGCCTGATCCAGTCTATACATCTCATGCTCATAACCCAATAACTGCTGCTCCATCGAAACACAATCTACTAAAATAAAATCACATACTGGATTATTAAAAAATTAACTAAATGAGAAATGGCTTATAAACCTACTAATGTTAAGCTTAACCTACTTAACTGATGTCGTCAAATTAATTTATAAGTAACTCAACCTTAAATTTTAGTGCTCACCTAATTACCTTCTAACTCACAACACAATGCTATACCAATAACTAAATTATCTAATAATGTACTTTCCTATATTCTTTTACATCATGATCCATAGCCACTATATTAAAAAACGGTAACATAAAATAATATACCTAACATAACAACACTAAAAAGTACGTCTACCTAAGTAACATGTAAACAATAAATTCATTATTCTAACTAACAAACGATCTATACCTGACAATTTTATCTAACATGTAAACAGTAAACTAACTTAACATAAGAACATAGACTGTTATTTACTAATCTGGAATTGAGACTGTCGTCCACAACAAACTTCACGGAAGTCGAAAAAGTAGAAAAGAAGAAAGTAACAGAGAAATTTTGGAGGATAGAGTGCTAGAAGAAAGTGACAAACCAATGATCCCACGGCGTTTATATAGTTTGACGAACTCTATATAAATTAGGGGTTCACCCGGAGGGAACTTGCTGTTAATTCAAAAAAAAATTGTATTTACAAAAATAAAGTTGAAAAATCGTTTTAGAGGAAATAAATAATTTTTTTATTTTATAAACGAAAAAAATCCTATAAGAAACCTATAATCATGATTAACAACTTTGATCACAAAATAGTCTAATATCACAATTAATAATATAACCATAAAATAGAGAATTATAATGTACAGATTGGAGGATACAGATATTTTTTTTGGAGTTAGCTTGTGGTGACAGGTGTCCAGGGAGAGCCGCTTGTTCGCTGAAAGGGGTGACGTGAAGCGTGCACGAAGCCGAATAGCTCATGTTGGGAGGGAATTGGCTCCGTTTGGGAAGGAGGTGCTGTGCTTGGATGGGGGGAATTGGGCCCGGCTGGACTGGACTCCATATTCCATACAAGGCCTAGGATGAAGGTGGGCTGTGAGAGAATCATGGTTGAAAGGGTGGGATGGGTTTTCAGTAAGTAAGTAACAGGTATATGACCCCTTGACCCGAAAAAAAAAAAGAAAAAAATAAATAAAAGCTTGCATAACCCAATTGAAGGCAGAAAAAAAAAAAGAGACAAGATGTTTAAAATAGGGGTGAGCACAGGTAGTGGGTATCCGATTATCCGTCTGAACCCAAACTGAACTAATTAAATTGGTTCTGAAACTAACGGGTAATCGGGTCTAACTCGAACCAAATCGATGGCTTTGTTAGTGATTGGTTCGGATATCAGTTTTTGGGGTGCGGAACCCGAACCAACCTGCGAACCTGATCATATATTAATTAAATAAAAAAATAAAAAAATATATATGGCTTTTCCATTAGACAATGATTATTCATTATTAATATGTTTGGATTTTAATAAGTTTAGTTTTAAATGTATTTGGTATTTAACATGTTTGGATTATTTCTATTGATGTTACATGTTTATTGTACTTGTTGAATTTTTAAGATAAAAATTTAGTTTTTTTTATGAATTTCAAAGTCATCGGGTACCCAATTACCCGAACCGAACCAATCCGTTCTTAATCGGTTTGGTTTGGTTCGGGTATATGTACAAAAAAATACAAATCCAAACCAAACCGAACCAATTACATTTTGATCGGTTCGATTCTAATTTTATCATAAATCCGAACCAAACCGACCCGTGTTCACCCCTAGTTTAAAACATTTTTTTTAAAGATGTTTGTTATTAACTAAAATTTAATACATATAATTAATTAAACTATATTATTTTTGTCAAAATTAGATAAGACAAATTGATTTGGTCAAAAAATCAGTAAACCAAATCTTGAATCGATTTAAATTAATATTCTTTTTTATAAAAAATGACTACAATAACGTTATTATAGAAAATTACTAAAATATTTTTATTATATATTTTTTAAATTTTAAAAATCCTAAATACTAACCCTATACCGACACAAAGAAAAGGAAAGAGTTAGAATTTAGGGTTCTTAAAATATATATATATATATATATATATAAATAAGAATATTTAGTCATTTTTTATAATAGAAATATTGTAATTATTTTTTATAAAATTTATTAATTTAGACCGGTTCAAGGTATAGTTTATCGATTTTTTGGCCAAATCAATTTATCTTATCTAATTTTAATAAAAATAACATAATTTAATCAATTATATGTATTGAATTTTAATTACTTAAAAACATCTTTAAAAAAAGATGTTTTAAGCGTCTTTAGCTAAGTGGCTCCCAAAAAAAAGAAAAGAAAGAATATATGCACCTCCATGAAATTTTTGGTGACCACTGAAGACTTAGTTTATTTAGCAGGCAGTAGTTATTTTGGTGTTGTATTTATTATAGGATAATTTTATATAATTTAAAAACTAATGAATAAAGATATGATTGAACAAATATTAAATATCTGAGTAGGCACTATTGGATTAACAGTAAAAATATAATTTATGCAGTATCACAGGAATGTTGAGATGTAAAAATATGTTGAAGTGAATACAGTTTAGCTGTAGTTTAGATATGTTGATTCTATTTATTTGTTAGAACGTTGACTAAATAAGATAGTGAAATATTCAAATATGTAAGTATACTGGTTGGCGATATAATGACTGAACGCTGTATAAGACGACTATTTTTTTTAGGTATGGAAGTAAGAGTAGTGATATAATGAAACACTATAATTTTTGGTATTGTACGAAATTGTGGAAGGTATAAAAATCGGACGGTCCAATTAGTGAACCTCAATTTCATTTAATTTCTTTTTAACACAAATCGGATAGTCCAATTTGTGTACCATCTACTAATCGGACGGTCCGATTTCTACTTCTCTAATTAAGCAATTCCACATTTGAGAATAATACCCGATCAATCCACATTTTTATAAAAATACCGTTGTAACTCCAATATCAAAAACAAAGTTCGTATTTACATTATAGAGTTTGATCACAGCTACAGCAGAATTGAAGTTAAAGCATGTCATTTAATAGCTCATTATTCATTCAGCTTTCACTCTCATAAATCAGTAAATATTCCCTTTCTTAGTTCGTGTATCTCGTTTGGTGAAATAACACCGTAACACTATATTAATACCAATAGGCAATAACAATATTAATTAGATAAGACAAAAATATTAATTAACTAAAATATGAATTTAATTTTAATTGATATAATTATTTTTTAAAAAATTATGGCATATTTAATTGATGGGAAAAATTGATAACTAATTCTATATAATATATATCGAAGAGAACTTTTTTCTTGTATAATTCAAAAATAAAAAATAAATTATATGATTTTCTTTAATTCATTTGTAAACTAATACTTTGAGAGAAATTTTTTAGAACTAGCAATTTTTGGTAGTTTTGGTCATTATTTAGCTAGCACAAATATTAAATTATTTTTAACAAATAAATTTTATTATTTTATATATATAAATTTTGAAAAATATAGGTATAAACTGTATTGATTTATGTGTACAAAATTTTAGTAAATATAAATGTAAAGTATATATTTTTGTGTGTAAAACATCTATAAATATAATTATAAATTATTGTTGGTTAAAAATAATAATATTTGCTAGTAGTGATGTAACATTGCTCATATTTTAATTCAACTTACTATTTCTTTATCCATAATTCTGTATCCTTTTTAATTACTTGTAAATTTTTTTATCCATATATTTATATTATGTCATATATATATATATATAATGCTTAAAATGGTTAATAATAATACTAATAACATTTTATTTATTCAATTATGAGGTATATTTAAAAATTGGCATTATGTTTTCAATTATTTACATACTTATTTAACTATTTTTTCTATTAATCTGCTAAATACTTTTAAAGTCTAATAGTATTTAATTTATATATTGGTACACGTATTAAAATGGCTAAAAATACAAACAAAGAAAAATTTTATAAGAAGAGTCTAATTATACAATGTTTATATACAAATGGTCCTTGGGTGTGTGACAGTAGAAAAATTGACTTGATTTTTTTTTTAATTTACAATTAAGTGAAATAATTACATGAGCAAAAAATTTAGAATAAAAAATTGGAGAGTTATGTATTTATAATGTATGTTGTCTTTGATTCTTAGAGTAAAAAGCACAATTCAACTTTTTTATAATATTTTTTAATCGTATATAAATTAATTAAAAAAATATTTTAATTTTTTAAATTAAATTTAAAATTCTAATTTCAATTACAATTAAAAAACTTTAACCCTAAAAATAATTACTTTAGGATATAAAAATTAAATATGAAGATCATGAATTCACCTTTGAATCAATACTTTGTTATTGATTTTATTTAATTAATAAATACTACATATTAGCTAATATGTACAATTTAGATACTAGGACAATAATTAACACAAACAATAATTACATACACCAATGTTTTGAATAGGATCTACCCAATCCTATTTAGGACAAATCCAGATTCTGACCAAATCTGAATTTGACTAGGATTCATCGTAGCTTTCAACAGCCAAAAAAAGAAAACTAAGACACTTTGAATTCATCGTAAAATGAAGTTTAAAACCCTGAGTAACTTAAAATAACAATAGTATATGGCGTCCGAATTCAGGACAATTTCAACTTGACCAAACAGTAAAACATACGAAGGAATACAATTTACAATGGCTAACAAAAAAAGAAAACTAAGACACTTTGAAACACACTTCCAATTCAGTTTGGCTCGGTTCGTCGCTGGTAGTTGCTCGCTGCTTCTCGACAGTCGCTGCCCTACACCCTCTGTCAGTGTTCTTTCTTGGTTCTGCCTTGTCGTGTCTCGTCTGTCTCTTGATGTTGTGGTGTGGTGTTTTATTTTGATTTATTGTGTCGTGATTATTGTATGTGAATCTGTTTGTCAGTTTAGTGCGTAACTTAGTAGATATATTTGTATTAATTTATATTTCATGATGAATTTATGTCTTAATTATTTAATTTACTGATAGGTTTCACTTAACTGATGTAATATCATACTCTTAAATATTTATACCTTTCAAATTAGTTTTTATATCATAATATCAATATTTATTAAAAGAATTAAATTGTTTTTTAATGTTAACATATCTAAGATTTATATTATTATATTCATAATGAGTAATGTAGTTATATCTCGGTAATAGTATCATGTACTTAAATATTAATTTTTTGTTAAAAATACTCATTTTATTTATAGATTTATGTTCTTAATAGCAAATTTTTTTATAAAAATATGTTATACTTTATATTTTATAAGGATACTATATCTTTCAAATAATTAATTACCTATAATTTATTTTCTAAAATATTAAAATTTTTGAAACAATTAAGTTTAATTAATAAGACGTGTAATAATTTGTAACTAAATACGCTATAAATTATTATTATTTTATACTTTCCTAACGTGTCACTTATACTGTCATATTTCTTTTATGCAAGTATGTATTATATTAATAATAAAGTGGTGGCAAAAAACTTTATAATCACATATATCGATAAATTTTTCGAAAAGCTAACTCTGATAACTTTATGTGAATTATTTTCGTGGAGGGCAAAAAAATTTTAAAATTCAGTCCCCGGCCCCATATTAAAATTTTGAGAAAATTTTACTTTTTTTTTTGTGAAATGTTAAAATGATATAATTTTTTTCTTTATTTATAAAATGTACATTTATCTCCTATATAATTTTTAAATAATCTTTTCTCTAGCCTATTTTAGGTTCTTGATGTTAAATAATGCTAATTTTATCCATTTTTCTCAAAAGAATAACTTTTTTTTTACAAAAATATCCTTTACTAAAAATTTTATTTTCTGTCATTGAATTTTGCTTTTCAAAATACATTTTAGTAAATTACCTTTTAACGATTAAATTGTATTTGCATGAAAATATTATTTAAAAAATTCGAGAGTAAAATTATTTTTTTAAGATCTCGTTGAATAATTTTTTAACTATTAAGTTATTACGTTAATTCTTTTTGTTAAAAAATCTTTTAAAAATTTTCTATGAATTTTTTGATACCAAAATATACTATTTTAATACTAAAAATTGTGTTACTAGAAATTTTTTTCAATATAGATATATTTTCATTGTTGTGCATATTAGTAATGGTAACATTTTTTAGGGTAAAGTACTAAATTGGTCCTCTATGTTTGGGCGTAATTCTGTTTTAGTCCTTAAGGTTTAAAGTGTTCTATTTGAATCTAAAAAAGTTTCATTTAGCATCAATTTAGTCCCACAGTGAGGTCAAAGTTAAATAATTAACGGAATATCCCACATAACAACAGTACAAGAACAATTAATTTGGAGAACAAGTACAAGCTACAGAGGCACAAAATCAACCATTGATGCATCAATACATTTATTTATCATTCTCTTTAGTTTTATAGAAAATATTTTATTTATATTGTAAGAAAAATAATAAATAAATGTATTGATGTATCCATGGTTGATTTTGTGCCTCTGGAGTCTGTATTGTTCTCCAAATTATCGATTTTGTTCTTGTACTGTTGTTATGTAGGACATTCTGTTAATTATTTAACTTTGACCTTACTGTGGGACTAAATTGATCTAAATGAAACTTTTTTGGATTCAAATATAACACTTTAAACCTTAAGAACCAAAACAGAATTACGCCCAAACATAAGAGACTAATTTAGTACTTAACCTTTTTTTTTATTTAATGTAAGAAGAATATACATTAATATCGCAAAACTAATAGTAACATATAAAAAAAACGTTAACAAAAATTGTGGAAAAATAATAATTTATTAATTATAAAAATTATTGAAGGATACTGTGAAAACTCTGTTCGGTTGCAGAGTGTGGTGGTGAGGCAGAGGAGTTACTCCACGCAAGAGAGGGAGACTCAGAAAATGTGAAATAGCAAAGAGAGACAAAAGGTGTGATTTCATTATTGTAAACTGATATATATACACTCAATGTGAGCCACACATTTGATAACTGCCTGAATAAATTCCTTACTCTACTCTAACTAATACTGATGTTAATTTACTAAGTGGGACAGCTTGTTATACATGCTGTTAAACTATTAATCTACTCTACTATAATCTGGCTACATCCCCCCACAAGTTGGGAGTGTGAAAATTGATCAGACCCAACTTGACTTCACAAGATAAGAAAGGATTGGGTGCTAGAGGCTTAGTCAAGATATCAGCAACCTGATTTGCTGATGAAACAGGGAGCAGCTTCAAAATGCCTTCTTGGACCTTCTCTCTCACGGTGTGGCAGTCAATCTCGATATGTTTTGTTCGTTCGTGAAACACAGGATTGGCTGCGATATGTAGTGCAGACTGGTTGTCGCAGTACAAGGTAATTGGCTTCGGAGGTGTTGCGTGGAAATCTCGAAGAAGGAAAGAAAGCCAGGTACCTTCACATGTGGCGAGCGCCATTGCTCGATACTCCGCTTCAGCAGAGGAGCGCGCAATAGTTTGTTGTTTCTTGCATCTCCATGACACCAGGGACTTGCCAAGGAAAAAACAAAATCCAGACACAGACCGGCGAGTATCGGGACAAGCTGCCCAATCGGAGTCAGAGAATGCTGTCAAGTTGAGGTTGTCTGAAGTTGAGAATAGAACACCTTTGGCTGGAGCACCTTTGAGATACCTCAGGACATGGAGTGCTGCCTTGAAGTGGGTATCAGTTGCACAGTCCAGGTATTGACTTAGCTTACTTACCGCAAAACATATGACCGGGCGAGTATTTGTCAGATAGATCAGCCGCCCAATCAGTCTTCTGTATGCAGAAACATCCTGCAATTGATTCCCTAATGACTTTGACAATTTTGTGGTATAATCCATAGGTGTGGTGACTGGTTTTGCATCTTGTAGTCCAAATTCCTCAAGGAGGTCCAATGTGTATTTTCTTTGATACATTGCTATGCCTCTATGGCTTCTAGCGAATTCGAGCCCCAAGAAGAATTTTAATTCCCCAAGATCCTTGATTTTAAACTTGTCATCAAGCAAGTGTTTCACTCTCTCAATCTCTCTAAGATCATTCCCGCCTAAAACCAAGTCATCCACGTAGACAAGGATGCAAGTGAATGATGCAGCGGTGGACTTAGTAAACAAACAACTATCGGCCTTGGACTGAAAGTACCCAAACTGAATGAGCACGCAACATAATTTCTGGTGCCATTGGCGGCTGGCTTGTTTGAGGCCGTACAAAGAGCGTTGTAGTTTGCAGACAGAACCAAGTGGGGCTTGAAGACCTAAGGGTGGCTTCATGTACACTTCTTCGGGCAAGTCACCATGTAAGAATGCGGTATTGACATCGAGCTGATGCACAAACCAGTTTTTAGTCGAAGCAATGGTGAGCAAGACTCTCAAAGTAGTTAGTTTAATCACAGGACTAAACGTATCGAAAAAATCAAACCCAGCAGTTTGGGTGAATCCCTTTGCCACCAATCTGGCTTTATGTCGCTCAACTTCACCATTGGACTTAAACTTGGTCTTAAAGACCCACTTACAACCGATCGCCTTCTTTCCTTTGGGTAGAGGAGTCAGTGTCCATGTCTTGTTTTCTTCAAGAGCATTGAGTTCATCTCTAATTGCCTTCTTCCAACAACTATGGGTGATTGCCTCCTCATAACTTCGTGGTTCAATGTTAGCAGATAAAGCAGTCGAGAAGGCCCTGTGACCTGCTGAAAGGGAATTCAAGCACACATAATTGGAGAGAGGATATTTTTTGTGGTATTGACTGGAGGACTGTTGATCAGTGGTGGTGAATCGCATACAATGGTAGTCTTGAAGATAGGCAGGTTTGTGTTTAAGTCGAGTGGATCGACGCACCTCTGGCTGCACATCAGGCAACGCTGAATGCTGCATAGGTGAGTGTGATGTATCTAAATTGCGACTGTGTGCAGAATCTTGTGAATGTAAATGTGGTGAAAAATGTGAATTAGTGGTAGGTGATGATGCATGAGGAATGAGTTGAGGTGCTGCCATTGGTGTGTGAGTGGAAGCAAAATCCGGGGACGGATTAGGGGGCGAATATAGAGCTGCTGGCAGCACCATATCATCCAGCCGTTGTGTATTAGTGCAGGGATGCGAAGGGGGATCATGGTAGAGAAAAGGATCATCATGTTCATGTGACTGATAGTTAGTAGTCGTTTTTAAAGAAATGGGATCAGCGGTATTTTTGAAAGGGAAGAACTGTTCATAAAACTTCACATTCCTTGAGATTATTATTTCTCGGGTTTTTGTGTCTAGCAGAACATATCCTTTGGTTCCTGACTTAAATCCTAAGAAAACACATTTTCTAGCTCTAGCGTCAAGCTTTCTTCTATGAGAAACCAAAGTTGATGCATAAACCAAACAACCAAATACCTTGAGGTGTTTAATATCCGGTAAGGTATTATATAAGATCTGATAGGGACTACAAGGTGCTATCTTAATGTGAGGTGTTCTATTTAAAATGTGGACGGCATGAGCCACGGCATAGTGCCAAAAACAAAGTGGTAAGTTTGAATTAAAGATGAGTGTCCTGGCTACGTTCAAGATTTCTTGATGTCGCCTTTCTACCACCCCATTCTGTTGTGGAGTTTCCACACAGCTGGTTTGGTGTAGAATACCCTTGGTTTGGTAGAATGAGGGCATCAAAAATTCTTGACCGTTATCAGATCGAATGCATTTAATGACTTTATTGTGTTGAGTTTCAACAAGTTTGACGAAATTTTCAATCAATTTTCTGATTTCAGATTTGTTTTTCAAAAAAAATAGCCAAGTAAATTTACTTTTGTCTTCAACCACTGTGAGGAAATATTTGTGGCCTGAAATAGATGGTATAGCTATAGGTCCCCAAATGTCCATGTGCACTAGATCAAAAACATTTTCAGATTTGGTGTGACTTTCATTAAATGGCAAGCGTTTTTGCTTTGCATAGTGGCATGGAGAACATGGTACATCACTATTATGATATGTAATGAATGGATATGCAACTTTCATTTGTTGTATCTTATTACATGAGATATGTCCTAAACGATGATGCCAAAGTGTTGCATCATCTAATGTATGAATGATATTGTGTGTGTGTATAGGAGTCACAGATTTAGCTACATCACCCTTTATTGTATGCATCAGTTCCGGTGCTGCTGCCAAAACAGGTTTGATCCGCATTGTATACAATCCCCCCTTTTGATCAGCAGCTCCAATCGTCTTCAAGGTAAGTCGCTCCTGAATCTCACAATCATGTGCATTGAACAAAAAGGAACAAGAAAGTGCATCAGCTGCTTTTGAAATTGAAATGAGATTATACTTGAAAGTAGGGATATATAAGACGTCAGTCAAGTAGAAGCTTGCTGAAAAGAAAATTGTCCCACAAATGGTTGTGACAACTTTAGAACCATTTGGCATTATGACTTGAACCGGTTTTATTGTTTTAACAGATTGAAAGAAATTGAGTGAGAATGACACATGAGCACTAGCTCCTGTATCCAAAATCCAGTCATGACAATTTAAAATATGGCTGGAAATTGATAAAAGATAGAAGGTACCTGCGGATGGTGCATGTACAGATGCCAAATTCCCATTATTTAGGGGGTCACTACATTGTTGTTGGAACAAGGCAAATAGGGCTTCCTTTTGCTTATCCGAAAACAACCCATCAAGACTGACTCTTTCATCCTTCTGGATTAAAGGTTCAATGCTGCTCTCTTCATTACACGCAGCAGTTATGGAATTTACTGAATTCATGGCACTTGGGCCATCAGTATTCCCTTTGAATTGATTCCTTTGCATGTGTGGTGGGAATCCATGCTTGTAATAACAGGTGTCTACTAGGTGACCATTCTTGCCACAGTGAGAGCACAATTTTGGTGTTCCTCGGCCATGTCCTTTACCTCTGCCCCCACGGCCCCTACTTCTTCCTCTAATTGAACTACTTCCATTGTTCTGATAAGTTCCAAATGCATTCGTATTGACAGCATTTGCCATTATTCTTGCTTCAGGATCCATTGAGTGCATCAATTGTCTCTCTTGCTGTAAAAGCGAGGAGAAGGCTGCTGCTACAGTTGGTAAGGGTGTTACAAGCATGAGTTGGGAACGTACATTCGCGTATTGATCATTCAATCCTCGAAGGAACCTAATTACATGGGACTGCTCTCTGTACTCTTTAATCATTTCTAGATTCTTTCCACATTCACAGTTATGAAGGCAAGAACACATTGCAATAGGTCTAAACTCATCTAATTCCTCCCAAATACTCTTCAACTTAGTATAGTAAGAAGTGATGGTGAGTTCACCTTGTCTCAACGAAAACAATTCTTCTTCCAGATCTGCTATTCTGAACAAGTCCCCTTGATCGAATCTGTGCTTCAAGTCCATCCATAGCTCGTAAGCGTTGTTGCACCATAAGACGCTCTGGAGAATTTCTGGACTGAGAGATCTGTGTAGCCATGACAGAACAAATGTGTTACAGCGATCCCAGGCTCCGAAGGAAGGGTCGTCCCTCTCTGGCTTCACTAGGGTTCCGTCGATAAATCGGAGTTTGTTCTTCGCATTGAGTGAAAGTGTCGCTGACCTTGACCACGAATGGTAGTTCGAGGTGGTTAATGGAGCATCGGTGAGTGAAATTCCAGGAGTTTCGCTAGGGTGCAAATAGAAGTGACTAGACGAATCTTGCAGCAAATTCGTGTTGGATCTTGACGCTTGTGCTTGAAACGCGTTGAATTGGGCCATCATGCGTGCGAATTTCTGCATATCGCTCGCCGAGAATGCTTGGTTCTCCGAATTCGCCTCTCCGTCATGCACGTTCGATTCCATTGATGATCGAATCGTGTAAGCACTACTTCACACGAATCTCCTCAAAGATGTGATCTTGCGCAGGGTGGTTACACTCTTTTTGCAACTCCACGCTCACCGCACCATGTGAAAACTCTGTTCGGTTGCAGAGTGTGGTGGTGAGGCAGAGGAGTTACTCCACGCAAGAGAGGGAGACTCAGAAAATGTGAAATAGCAAAGAGAGACAAAAGGTGTGATTTCATTATTGTAAACTGATATATATACACTCAATGTGAGCCACACATTTGATAACTGCCTGAATAAATTCCTTACTCTACTCTAACTAATACTGATGTTAATTTACTAAGTGGGACAGCTTGTTATACATGCTGTTAAACTATTAATCTACTCTACTATAATCTGGCTACAGATACTTTGAAAAAAAATTAATTTAATGATTAAATAACATTTGTAACTATTGATTCCTTAATATGTTTATGCCCGTAAAATAATTCGTTATAATTATTTTTAGGATTACTCAGACGGGATTCTATTTTTAATAGTTACCTATGTCAGTTATGTATTTACAATTAATAGGGTTTCCTTCAATGTTAGGAGACTAGTGAAGCTAAGACCCAACTGCTAGCTTTCCTACATTTTTTTTCTGAACCCCCCAACATGGCCCACGTTGTAAGCCTCCAATCAACGGAATGCAGGATTCTCAAAACCCCGTTCCATCTCACCCAACGAAGCCGGCTCATTTGCCCATGCCATCAGCGCCCTCAACTTCTTCAGAGCCAGCTGCTTCCTGATCATGAGAACAACACGTGTCAAATGCTGAAATAAAATGATTGTAGATCTGTATATCTGTACAGAATAACATCTATACACTAGTGCGACCCCATAAAATACGTTACAATAAAAAACAGTAAACATGGAATTTGAATAAGGTCATAGTTGTCTTAAATGCTTGAGGAAAAAAAATGTGATACATTTTTTATCACGTTTTTTCGACTAATCACAAAACAATTATGACTTCAACTCAAAAAACCGTGACTATTAAACCAGGGTTAAATTAGACTGATTGTCATATATATATATATATATATATATATATATATATATATATATATATATATATATATATATATATATATATATATAACAGTTTTTATTAATTACTAGTTATAGCGCCGATTTTTTAGTATCAAACAAAAATAAATATTATAACGTAACCCATTATTTCTATTTTATGAATATTTAATCAATTAAATCAAAGTTGTTACAATCCATTGTTGCCATCAAATGATAAATTTCCCGAACCATGTTCGTCGGAGAAATGACCCATGAAAAGAGCTACAACCTACTGACGCATCCAATGAATATACACCAAATTAACATTTGTGGGAAGATAACATTGTAAATTGTGAAGAATATAAATAAACAGCGTATACAAAATCAGCAAGATATAAGGCATCTTTAATAATTAAGCTAAATATCAGTATATTAGACCATATCATGCATCGTGTATGATAATCTTTAATAATTTATTTGTTTGAAAAGAGTATCTTTATCGTTCATATATCATTATCAAACCAGAAAAAGTAAAACTTATGGATTTATTTATTTATTTATTTTTTTTGCATTCGGACCCTATAAACCATCTAATAAGATTCAGCTAGCTTTCACCACATTATTAAAAAAAAAAAAGAAGGGGGGGGGGCAGCTTTTAAGAGTTTATTGGATGTATTCATCATGTTTGGCATTTTCGGTCACAACAAATACACAATTATATTAAATCACGGCAACCAATTGAAAGATATTTAAAAATAAATTGATCTATGATAAAAATAAATAAATAAATAAAGGACCTTTCTTATGTGTTTTAGGACAACACACACAATGAAAATACTTCATAAAAAATTTCATTATTATACCCTCTAAAATAAAAATGCACCTTGCCAAGAGAGCGCAACAGCAAAAGAACCCTCTTATGGGTTGAACACTTAAATAAGAAAGATTTGGAAGAGTGAAGTAAAAACTCCGCAGATGAACTAGCCACTATATATAGAAAGAGAATGAAGTTACTAAAAGATAAAACGGAGTGATTACGCTTTGTTTACATTGGTGAATTTAGATTCTTATCCATTAGATAAGTTAGAGCATTAACACTAATTTGGTGGAGGTTACAATACTCCTGTATTATTTGGAGTTTTAAAACTCCTCTCCATTATTAATATTATAATATACGTTAGTACAATATTTTAGAGAATATTCTATTAATGAAGCTTTTAATGTATATAGATAAAATCATTAAGCAATTAATACATTTTTTTTAAAACTACAAACACATTAATTATAATCTCTAAAATATATTTTCAATAAAATAATAATTATAATTATTATTGAGTTTTTGTTTTTATGACTTACTATTAAAAATTTAACATGTTCTATTGGTATATAGATTATTAAAATTATTAAATTCGTTTGTAAATTTTAATTAATTAATAATTTTAATTATTTACTTGATATTATAATATATTTATAATGATCTGACATTTCATGCTTAGTATGTGGATTCATCAGTGTTGTATGTAACATTCTTTACTGGTTATTATTAGTTATTCCTCGTTGCAAACTTGGCTGCCAAATTTAAACGCTACTTCGCTTCATCATCTGGCTGCTGCATGCCTAAGCTTGTTTGCTTATTCTATTTTTCATTCTGTTTTCTTTTTTTTTCATTCTTCCTAAAAAAATTGATTTTCTTAATCTTGAATCTAGTTTTTTGTTTAAATAAAATTTTGATTTGCATAGCTTTATTTAAGCAAAACAATATGTGCATACTTTATATTTTGATATTCTCTAAATATACTCATAATTGTATAATTACGGCTAAAGTTTAATATATTATTAGTAATTATTTTTATTACTGTTAAAGATAAAACAAATAGCTACTAAAAGCAATTTTCTTTAATAGTAAATAACTCTATTAAACGAAGTTGTCAAGATAATTGTAAAATAATTTTTATCTTTAAATTTATATATTTAAAAATATTGTAATTGTATCTATTTTCAATCCATTAACCCTTACTCCTAAATCAATTTTTTATTCTAAAAATTAAAATAACCAAAAAAAATCCTTTGTCTATTTAATTTTTTACTCATTTTTCCGATCTCTTATATGAGACTATATCTTAGAAGGTGAATTATATGGTAAAGATATAAGTTTATAGATTCTAACTTTTATGGGATGAAAGAGAGATTGAGAAAACTAGGACTCATTTTAAACAACAATAAAATAATAAAAAATAACTATAAAAGAAATTTATACTCTCTCTATACAACTTTAATTTTTATAGTAGAGTGCCCCATATTGAAAATATAGAAGACTTTTTTGAAAAACAGTTATACTACATATACAAGTCTTTTTGCCTTACAAGTCTTACAAGTTGGGCCAAACCCAACAGAAGCTACGCTCACCACAAAAGCGTGTTAACACGCGCATCACGTTTCCAAAGCGCTCCTTCACCATTATGAACGACTCTTCTTCTTCTTCCTCGATGAAAACCGCAACTATCATTTTTTCTTCACGTTTCTCCTCCTCCTCCTATTCTTCCTTCTTCTTCTCCTTCTTCTTTGTGTTTTATCTTCATCGTCGTGTTTCTCCTCCTTCTTCTTTTGATTTTGCAACATTATGTATTTTTTTCTTCTTTGTTTGATTTTTTCTTCCCAAAAAGAATTATGAGAATATAAAATAAGAAGATGAAAAAGAAGAAGCAGCAGAAGATGAGGAGGACGAAGAGGAAGAGTTCTGAATTATGCAGAATTTATCAGAATAAAAATACACCTAAATATCTTCGTTTTACACCCAAATTTGCTGCAAATACAGAAAAAAAAGTTTCCTTTAATGCTGTATTTTTTCTTCTGAATTGAACCACACCTCAGCCACTTGATTGGATTCAAAAACAATAATCAATTTCATTCATTCTGGTTCAATTGACAATCTGAACTTGAATTATTCATTATATTTAACAACGACATAACTGATGATGGAGGAGAAAGAGAAAAAGAAAGGAAGAGAAGAAAATCCAATAATGAAAAAAGAAGGAGGAAGAGGTGGTGTTGATGACGACGATAACGAAAAAGAAGAAGAAGAACGTGCGTGCGTTGATTGAAAAATCTGTTAAAGAGGAGTGTGAAACATACGTGCCATAAGAGGCACGTTTTAGGGTAAATGAATTTCAGGACTTGTAAAACTTGTATAGCAAAAAGACTTGTATGTCGAGATTAATTCTTTGAAAAATTGGCCAATAAGCTTGTTAAGAAGAGTCTTTAATTTCGAGTCATCATGACACTCTAAGATTTGTCATTTGTGGCGCTTAGTTAAACTTAAATAATAAACTTGTATGCGTCAATTATTCCTTTCCTAACGTTAGTAGTGAGGAGCAGAACCAGATCGGCAGCATAGTTTCTAATATCTAGATTAAGAAAGTAATTTTTAATATGAAAAATTTTAAAGCACCAGAAAAAGATGGCATCCAAGATGTTTTTTTAATCAAAGTAAATGAGATTGTGTAGGAATAGATTTGTGCTCCTTGGTGCAACATATTTTTGTGGATCCTAAGAAAGTTGGGGGGATTAATAAAACTCTTATCACCTTTATTTCTAAATCTGACCCGATTATCAGCCTAGTCAAATGCGCTCTATCAGTTTTTATAATATTACTTATAAAGTGGTTACCAAGATCATTGCGCGATGGAAAAGGAGGAGGTGCTGCCTCTACCGCCATCAAGTTGCCGCCGCCACCGAAAAATCCAGAGAGAGAGACTACGACAAAGGAGAAGGAGAATGCGACGGAGCTCGTCCCTCTCGCCGCTGCTGCCGTTATTGTGGAAGGAGGCCACCGTCGAGCTATGTGGCGCTGTTGTCGCCTGAAAAACCACCGTTGCAGCCTTTGCTAGCTTGCCCTAGCTCTATCCTTTATTCTTCTTTCACATGCGTGCGTGCGTGCGTGCGTGTGTGCTTAAACTTCATCCCGTTTCTAACTAGGATTTCAACTTGGTGTAGTTCTTAAAAGGCAACTAAGTTTACCATTTGATCTAGGCCTCAACTGCTTGCTTTGTGTCATCTATTTGTGCCAAAGCGTTTCTATGGGCCAAAGAGATAAACTTCATCTTATATTGTTATATTTTAATTCCTATGTTTTAGATATAGCGGCAGATGGCCTTTGAATTGCTGATAAAATGTTTGATTTAGCTACACCACCCAAACAGTTGTTGAAACCGCCGCAATCAAAGCATTCAGCGGCAGTTAAAAAACAACCACTAAAGGGCAGCCAGTGGTGAGTAATAGCATTTGATTGATTATTACTTGGCACTTGTAACCAAGATCACTTTGACTAGTCTTATATAATCTTATATAGTTTGTTTTTCCCTTCTAGTTTGTTTTTCCCTTCTCCATCCTAAGGGAATGGATCCTCTCCATTTTTTTAACACTTAAGAGAATAAAGTGTGATCTCTCACCTTTAATTCTATAAGTGGGACCAAAATTAAATAGGAGAGAGAAAACAATGAAGGATGAGATCCTACACTGCACAGTTGTAAAAACCGGACCGGACCGGCCGGTTCGACCGGAAAACCGGTGAACCGGACTCTATACCGGTCCGGTTTAGTGTTTGAACCGCACAAGGAATTGAACCGGTCAAACTCGGTGTGAACCGGTACGAACCGGTCAAAACCGGTGCGAACCGGTGAGGTGGTCTGACCGAACCGTTTGGAAGAAAATATTTCCAAAATGCTTGAGGTAGGGTTCGAACCCTTGTCCTCAAGAAAACCAAAATGGTCCACAACCACCAGACCATTATGTTTTCTATTAAAACATATGCAAATTATAATACATATAGATATCTTCTATCAAATAGTTTACTTTTATTTAATTTATTTTAATTTTAATTATAAATTCACTCCTTCTTAAATTAATTATATTTTTATTTAACAATAATGATAAACTCACTTATTTTTTTATAATTATATAATATCTATTAATATTATTTTTTAATAAATACTTGTAGTATATAATAGTATAAAAGATATAAACTAATTAATAAATTATTAAAATTTAAAAATAATAGTTATTTTAATATAAAAACAAAATAAAAATATTTATGATAGAGTAAAAATAATAAAATATTTATTGTTCATGTTCCATATTGTTTTAAAATAACTTGATATTTTAAAATGTTAGTAAAAATATGTATTTTAAATTTTAATTTTAAACTTTTAACTATTTTTTATTTTTTATTTACATAGGACCGAGTCAACCGGTTCAACCAGTAACCCAGCGGTTGAACCAGTAACCCAGTGACCCAGTGACCTGACCGGTTCGATCACCGAGTCGGTTCTGACAACTATGCTACACTGAACACCATCCAATTTTTTTTTCCACTGGAGAAGATCTACTCCCTCCATCCTAATACAAATATCTATTGAATATTTGAATGTACGTTGCTTCTTGCAGAATTTATTTTCGCATCAAAGTTATGTTTTCTACTTTTCTTATTCATTTTTCTATGTCTCCAGGGAATTGAGTATGCATTTTAAATCCTTCAAATGGTTGAGCTTTTGTGTTTTTATTTCTCAATCTTAATACAATCTTTATTATTTCTTTAGTGTGCAAAACAATTACATAATGTAAAGAACACTACTTAGGAATATATATTATTATGTTATGTTGCTGTTATTTTGTTGAAACATTTTGATATATTTTTTTTACCTAGTACTAAAGAGACTTTAACTTACTATTACACAACGTATGACAATACAATATATATATAAAATAAACATAAACAAAAATTATTAACAACATATGAAAAAGGAAAAGGGAAAAATGGCAAACTTTCTAATGCAACAATGTAACGGTAGAAAAAAACACAAATAGCTAGTGTGACTACAAAATTTCTATTTATTTATGGGACTTTTTTTATGGAGGTTTTTTAAAAACTCCTCAACACATTTTATTTATGGCAATTTAAAAAACCTCCATTAATTAAAATTCAAAATTACTAATGGAAAGTATATCGTGTGAAAATGGAATTTGAGCGTGGTTGCTTGATTTTCATTTTGTTCCATGCTCATTTTCTCTTTTTTCCCAAATGAGAGGCGCTGAGTTAGCTGAGAGAGAGGGATGAAACCCTAAGTTTTCTACTGCCATTTTTGCCACCATTCTCACTGCCGTTTTCGCTGCCGGCACCGTTATCACTGTCGTGTCCGTTGCAGTAGAGAGCTTCTGGATCGAGCCACCTCTTCTATTAACGCATCTGTTCTCTCTATACTGTCGTTGCTACCACTGTTGCCACCGCAGTTTTCGCCACCGTTGCCGCCATAGTTTTTGCCGTCGATGCCACCGTAGTTGTTGTGGTACAACGCATTTTCAGATCTGTTCACTTCGGACTTCTTCTTCAACGACGCTTTCTCTCACTCCAATTTCTCCTTTGAATTGCTGCTGGTACTTCTTTTTCTTCTTCTTCCCTGTTAATTTTCTGATATTACTCCTTTGAATGACATGTTGTTTATTATATTTCAGGATTGCGGTGTTCGAACAAACAGGAATTGGAAAGAATGCCAGCCACATATGTTTCTTCAATTTCAATTATTTCTCGATGATTTGATTCTTTTTCAGGAGGCTTTTTTTTTTCTACAACGAAGATCATTGTTATTCTGTTTGAATGTTACTTAATTTTATTTTCTTTGCTAAAGTATCAATGCAATTATCTTATTGACTCAATGCAATGATCCTTTTGGAGCAGTCAGTAATTCGGCTCTATCAGACTACTACTTTTAAGCAAGTGAAGCTTTGATTTTTTGATACACACTGTGACATGAACCTTTCCAAGGTATTTGGACATAAATGTGTCTAGATACATTGATTTTTCGATGTACCAGAAAAGTAAGAGTGCTAATTGGAATGGAGGGAGTAGTTTTTCTCTTGATCTCATTATGTTTATTGACCAGTACTCCTATTCATGCAGCTTAATGCAATAGAAAATGGTCCCTATGATTATACCAGAAGTGGAAATCCCACTCGAGATGCTTTAGAAAGGTTCACTGTGTCCTGTTAGTTGTGTTTGTTTACCATTGCAACTGCCAATATTGTGGCATTAATGTTTTCTTTTCCCACCATGTTTTACCTTGCATGATGTGTTCTCAGTTTGTTGGTGAAACTTGATAAGGCGGATAGAGCCCTATGCTTCATCAGTGGAATGGCTGCTCTGAGTGCTGTTTCTCATCTTGTTCAAGCTGGTGCCTTTTCTTTCTTCATTGTGCTATAATATGGTTTTTCTTCATTTTTAGTTGTGAAATTTAGATTAGATTCATCACTGAGAATTTAAGAATATGAGTAATTTCATGCTTTGGAGTCTCTGCATGCATTCACTCATGCAGTGCCGTGTCATCACTATTGGTATTTTCCCTAGATTATTCATTTGTTGGATTCATTTTTAAAACTTACCGATTAATACACTATAGGACTAAAAGCCATGAATTCTCAAAGGACTGTTCTTTTTTCCCCTTTTTGATGCAAAAATTATATTTTTTGATATTTGGCGCTGATAGTATAATATAATGTAGGTGAGAAAATTGTTGCTGGAGATGATCTATATGGTGGAACAGACAGGTTGCTGTCCCGAGTAATTCCAAGAATGGCATTGTGGTCAAGTTAGTCTAACTTGTCAGTTATGCTTGTTCATTTTTTTTTCATAACCAATAATTAATTATGGCAACAAACCAATCAAGTTTGTTTGTTCCATGAAGTAAAAGACCAATTACTCTTTGGTGGTTTGATTCTTTTAGGCAAATTAAATGAAAAAGACCAATTACTGAATAAGCAATTAAAATAAAAGATTGATTCTTTTAGGCAGTCGAAAAGATTGGCAACTATTAATTTTTAACATTAATGATCTTGACATTCTACCCCTTAGTCACCGCGTTTAGTGAGTTAGAAGGATAGGAACATTTTCCCTCTTGTTAATGTCTTTTGCAATTATTAAAAGGCTGTAAGCCATTAGTATCATGCTTAGAACTAGAACTTCTGGATGCATAATTTAGATCACACATGATTTGATTTGTTGTTACTGAAATTTGATAATGGCAGACTTTGAATCATACTTGTATCATGAGTTGCAATGATTTCAAAACACCCTTTACAATTAGCCGTTTGCTGAGATTCAGTTCTTATTTTTTCCCTTCAATTTTTAGTAACTGCATTTGTTTTAATTGGATGTTTGTTAAAAGTGCTATTTTTGCTTTATCTTGACATCTGTCTTGTTTGGTTTCTCTGTGTAGCCAAATCACTGTTTTGGTTGTTACTTTTCTTGATTGTTCTTTTACTGCTCTGTTAAAACTTTTTCCGGTACTGTTTCCATTCCCACTTCTGATTCTAGCTTCTAAGTACCCTTTGTGTCTGTGTTTTTGTGTGTAATTGCTGTGTGGGTCATAATGTCAGTTGACAACTGTGAGCTGTGTCCCACCTAAGAAAGCAGCTTGTCGAATAGTAAGCCTGTTATTTGCTTGTCTATACTTAATGAGGATAGTGTAAGTTCATCTCTCTTGTGTAGGAGTGCTTGAGACTAACTTATATGGTTTGATTTACATGTCAGTGAGCAAATAGGTTTACAGATTTATTGTCATTTAAGGGGTGGAGACCAGCTATAACAGTGAAGCAAATTCTTGTTGGTATCCAGGATTTGCTTGACCAGCCAAATCCTGCTGATCCTGCTTAGACAGAGGAATATCATCTATTTATCCAGGTATCTAACCTAAGAAATTGGACATTTTTTTCTTTCTTATTATAAAAGGTCTCTTAACATTGTAGTATTGTCTTATTTTTGTAGGATGCTACAGAATATAAAAGAAGGGTCAGGCAGCAGGCAAAGCAATACCCACCAATAATTTAGTGATACAACAGCTCACCTTAGGAACTATTTTTGCATCGTAAATGCTCTAATACGCTATAGCTTAAAACTGTGCAGCGTCAACAGCAGCACCTGAAATAAACTCTGGTGATTGTCCTAATAATAATAATAATAATAATAATAATAATAATAATAATAATAATAATAATAATAATAATAATAATGATGATGATTCTTCTGCTTCTTCTGTTTATGTTATGTGATTATCAATAATACAATTATTAATTATTATTGTGATGGGTGGAATTGAATAAGTGCAGGTTGATAGGGAAAGTTGCTGCAGATCACAGTCACAAATGGATATACAAAGAGCCTAATGAACAAGAAATCAACTTCTAGTCAGCGTGGCATAATTCAGCTGATTCAGTTAATACTACTTATTAATTAATTCATTAATAATCTTACTCTTAATTACAACTTCATGATTGCATGCTTAATTATATTCTTAATTACAGCATCCTAGGACTTGGGAAGCACAGTTCCAATCTCGAATAAAGGTAGTATTATATATGATAATTATGATAAGAAAATAATAAACATTTATATTCATGTGTCTACATCATAGGATCTTTATTGTTTCTTGATGCATACCATAGCTCTCATTGCTGTAAGAGAAGGTGTTGTTCAATTGGGAGCAATTCACAAGGTTCTGTCTCTACTCTATATATATGATTTGAAATAATTAAGTGTGTAATTGTGGTTAATTAGTGATTAATGAATTAAGGTGATTGAGGACTTGAGCTATGTGGTTCTACTGAGGAAGAAATTCAGCTACACAGAAAGCAACATAAATTAACTTGATAATGTTAAAAGGTCTTTTAGGATTGGGACCTTCAGTGTAATTATATACTATTAATGTTAAAATTTTAGAGCTTAGTTTGTGTGTATACTTTAAATTTTTTTTTGTGTATTTGTTTTATGTAATTAGATGATATTGAAATATTAAAGTTGTTTTATTTTACTTTTTAAAGAAAAACAGTAATAGTTATGTAGCACAATACCATATGTAATTATGTTTGGAATTATTGACATTGAGAATTTTTTTTATATATAGAGTTGTTTTATATTGAGAAATTGTATTATAAAAGCTTTAGTTTTTAAATTTTGATATTAAAAAATAAATTTCTAATTTGAGAGTATGTAAATGAGATGAGATTTAATGAATGATTTGAAATTAAAAATAAATAAATAATTATAGGGTTTGTGGAGGTTTGAAAATCTCACAAACTAGTTAATTTTTGTTAAATTAAAAAGTTAATTTGTGAAGGTTTTAAACTGCCACAAAAGTGATTTAAAATTGCCACAAAAATTCAATACAAAACCCCCCACTAAACACATACAAAATCCCCACTGAATAGATTATGGAGGTTCCTAAAAATCCCCACAAAAGACCTCATGGCACCTCAAATTTTGGAGATTTTAGAAACCTCCACAAATAAAAAAAAAACTGCCACAAATAAAGAAAAATCTTGTAGTTTGTCACGTTTATAAATCATAACTATAGCCTTCAAATATGCTAAACACTTTCAAAATAATAAGTAAATAAATGCTTTTTAATTGTAACCATATAAGAAGCCTATAGTCATGATTAACAACTTTGATCACAGAATAGTCTAATGTACCAATTAATAAATATAACCATAGAAAAGTTTAGCGTGCTTCAAAAGGAGTTTAGAGCAAAGACTAATTACTTTTCAAGAAAAGAGCATGAAGAGGGATATGTTGTTACTTACAAGGTTATAGAAGAGATTGAGAATGGTGATAAGATGTTTGATGTTACTTACAAGGTGTCATTTGATTCTTCAACTTCCGATGTTTCTTGTCAATGCCATCTTTTTGAGTCAAAGAAAATCTTATGCCGCATACTCTTTCAGTCATGGTCTTGAAAGAGTGAAGAAATTGCCAAATAAATACATTCTTGATCGGTGGAAAAAAACTTTAAAGCGCAAGCACAGTAGCATCAAGTGTAGCCATGATCCAAGTCGTTTAGAGCCCGTAAAGAAACGTTATGATGATATGTGCAAGCAATTTTACGATATTGCTGAAGTAACCGCTGCATCCGAGGAGCTCATCGAGACCGTACATCGTATACTAGACTCGGTTTGGGTTATGTTGGTGGAACCAAAGGCCTCTTCAATGGATAATGTAGATAATCAAAATTCAAATGAGGTAGATGAAAATGCAAATGATTTAGAAATTCACAATCCCCAACAAGTATCACGAAAAGGTCGTAGGCGTAAGAAAAGGTTTCAATCTACTGTAGAAAAATTTGTTAAACAAGGAAGGAAGAAGTATAAAAAGAACGTGAAAGAGAGATCACAGGCAAGTTCAGTGCTTGATTAATTTTATTATTATTGCTAAAATGCTCTATTATCACTTCATTAATTGCTATTTTTTTAGCCACTTGTGGAGTTACCTTCAGAGTTGAGCATTACCTCTAACCAACCATATGGCTTTGTATCCTTGCTGAAGTCAATGCAACAAAGCCACCATTTGGAAGAATAATAGTTTTATTTTTTTTTTTTTGTAATAGATTTGTTATATGTTGCAATAGAACTCTTGCATTTTTGTCAGTTGTAATAATTTTTACATGTGATTAGTGAATTTACACTCAAACATTCTGAGTTATCTAAAATTCTGAGTTATTATTGGCTTAGGAACAAAATGATTCTGATCTCTATTCTCTAAGTCACAACAAATATTTAACTATACACTTCCAGCTATGGTGAATTTAACAAATAGTAACATCTAACAGGGCTTATTGAATATTACAAATGAAATCCACAACTTCTTACTCGAATTTTATTATAATCAAACTCAATAGTCAAATATAGCACAAACATTTATAATCAAACTCAGTAGTCAAGCACTGAACCTGAGTTTGCACCGAACCTGACTATAATCAAACTCAATAAACATTTATAATCAAACTCAGTAGTCAAATATAGCACCGAACGTGACTATAATCAAACTCAATAAACATCTATAATCAAACTCAGCAATCAAGCACTGAACCTGAATATAATAAAACTCAGTAGACATATATTAATCAAACAAAATTGCTAACATGACATTCAAATTCAGTAGTAAAAATTAAGTAAAAAATTTATACAATCAATTCTTTCCCCCTCGATTTGTCCTTAATTTTCCTCATACTTTTCTTTTTTAATATCCAATTATTCCTTCTAAAGTTCCCGTCCCAACATTTGCATATGGACTAACTTGGGAGGCTCCTAGTTTTCTTTGTCATGGTGCTTTTCTCTCCTTCGGGGTATCCAAAGCTTTCTTTTCATTTTTCTTTCTTTCCTTTTTATTGGCAATCTTTGTGAATTGATAACTCTTTGCTAGCTCCAAAATATTAGTTCGGCAATCATTTTGTAGGCATAGGAGCATTTGCATGATGATATTCTTCCTTAATTTATCACAATCATCCTGTTATTCAAATCAAATCATACATACTAAACAAATTCAGCAACCGAATTCAATAGTCAAATATATAATCAAATTCCGTAAATATGTATAATCAAACTCAAATTATAATCAAACTCAGTAAACATTTATAATCAAACACAGTAGTAAAATATAGCACTGAACTTGAGCATAATCAAACCTAGCAGTTAAATATAGCACTGAACCTGAATATAATCAAACTTTGTAAACATGTATAATCAAACTCATATTATAATCAAACTCTATAATCAAACATAGTAGTCAAATATAGCACTGAACTTGGGCATAATCAAACTCAGTAGTTAAATCCAGCAAGCAAATTCAACAAGCTAAATCCAATGAAATTTTACCAAACAATGCACATGTTTTAGAAAGAAACTTACATTAGTCCATTTTGGCATGACTTTGGATGGTTCTCACAAGTCCATCTATTTTATTACAAACAAGCCACAATAATGCAAATTTAGTTGTTTGGATATATCCAGATATTCAATTGTTTAAAATATGAATAAAGTCATAATTGTTTTAAATGCTTAAGAAAAAGAATGCAATACAATTTTTATCACGCTTTTCGACTAAGCACAAAACAATTATGGCTTAAACTCGAAAAATCCTCAGTATTAAACAAGGGTTAAACTAAACTGACATATAGAGAAAAGATATAAATAACAGTTTTCATTAGTTAATAGTTACAGTCACAAATTTTTGTATCAGACAAAAAAATATTATAATATATATCAAACAATGTTAATCTTATATAAAATAGTACTAATAGTGTTTTAAGGATAGAAATCCTTACCCATTATTTCTATTTTCTGAACATTTAATCAATTAAATCACAGTTGCTACAATCAATTGTGGCCATCGCGTTGCCATCAAATGATAGATATCCCCAATGCTATGTCCATCGGAGAAATGACCCATGAAAAGAGCTACAACCTACTCACGCATCCAATAGATATACACCAAATTAACATGTGTGGGAAGATAACATTGTAAATTGTGAAGAAAAAATAAACAGCGTATACAAAATCAATAGGATATATGGCATAAGAGTTCCGACAAAATATCAGTATTATGTTATTATCAGTATCAATAATATTAGACCATATCATGCATCATGATGATAATCTTTATTTGTTTAAACATTTTTTTTTTTACATATTCTGACCCTATAAACCATCTAATAAGATTCTGCTAACTTTCACCACATTATATCAGACTTACGAATGAAAAAGAAGGGGAAAAAAAAGAGGCCTTTAAGAGTTTATTGGATGTATTCATGCTTGGCATCTCTGGTCACAACAAATACACAATTAAATTAAATCACGGCAAACAATTAAAAGATATTTAAAAGCAAATTGATCTATGATTAAAAAAATAATAATGAAGGATCTTTCTTACGTGTTTTTGGACAACACACAGAACGAAAATACTTCATAAAAAATTTATTATTATACCCTCTAAAATAAAAAATGCACCTTACCAAGAGAGCGCAACAGCAAAACAACCCTCTTCTGGATTGAGCACTTAGGGACGAGAAAGGTGTAAAAATAAGAAGGATTTAGAAGAGTGAAGTGAGAACTCAACGAATGAACGAGCCACTATCTAAAACATCTAAAACAATATATAAAGGGGATACAGTAGTTTGGTATCCAATTCTTTTTTCCTATTTTACCCTTCTCTTTATAATCTAAAATTACGTCTTCAGTCACGTACTCTGAAAATTCTACATTAACCCACGACCACAAGAGAATAATGTAACTGCTTCATTTTTAATCGTCAGAAAAATTTAAAAAACTGCTCACTTTCAATCGTAAAGTAAGATTATAAAAACTGCTCCACTTGCAATGGTTTGTTGTTTTTTTCGTCTTCTTACCTTATGTTTTGATAGACAAAAAAAAATTTGAAAAAATTAATAAATCAACAATCATGGCAAAGTCGACCCACTTGGACAGAATATGCTACGCTAAGAAAACAGAATATGAGCCACAACAACACCTACCTAGGAGACGTGCAACTTTTCAGGAGATGATTCGAAAAAGAAAATAAGTTGTCATATCAACTGATACAACTCCTATCCCAACTCCATTGTCAAGCACAGGTAGAATTACTGATTAACTATAAATATAGGAGTAGTCCGATTTAACTTAATATAAAAATGGCCAGGGTCACTAACCATCCTCAATTTGTTACAGGTAACATATAACATGATGTATAATGATAAGTTTTAATATTGTCCTTAATGAAAGAGGTTTGTTATTAAAAGAAATTCTCCTGTACAATCGTCAGTTACTTAATATAAAAAAACTTCCACCCATTTCAAACAACAATTTCATTAAAAGTTTTCTATTAGGTGTAAATCATTGTTGTAGATTTTCAAAGAATAAAGGTAAAATAGTTTAAATATGTATATTATTAAAAAAAATTTCGTACATCCGTCAGTTATATTGAATAAAAAAACTTTTACACATCTTTCACTGTTATTTTATTAAAAAAAAATTACTTGGATGTAAATTATTCATGCAGAATTTTTGCGATGGATATGCTTTTGAAAGAATAAAAGTAAAAATGTAAAATAGTTTAACAGAGCAATATTTTTTTTTAAATTACACAGTAATTTTGTACCAATTTATATCATAATTTATTTTTCATATAATATTCATCCATCTAAGATCAGTCGTGGAGTACCTTACAAAACTTATATTTCAATAATTTTTTTATCATATAACCATTTTATATTTTGAAATTCAAAATTTTGTATTTTTATTTTTATTCAAAATTTATTTTTATATTTTATTTTAGTTTTGTTAATCAAAAAATATTAATATTAGTTTTCTATAAATTAGTTATTTGAAGAATTACTTATTATAAAAAAAAGTTAAGTCTATTTTTTTATTATAAGAGTACATATAATTCACTCTTAAATAGAATCAACATAAATATATATTTATTCAATTTTTTAAAATTTATATTAATTATTAAAATAATGATATAATGAATGTATTCCTTAAAAAAAATGAAAATAACTTCGTAACTATATTTTTTTTTGGAAGGAAACATAACTCAATAAATTTAAAGTCTAATTTAAATAACTATAGTTAAATAAAGTAAGTAATAAAAAATGAGCATAAAATTTAACTTTTTTGTTATTTGGTATAAAAATAAATCATTGTTCTCATACATAATGACATAGAATTTTAGCATTATCATTTTCTATATGCATCTATTTTTTTTAGTTTTTATCCATATTTCTGTGCTTTATTTTAATCTATAACAATATCTATTGAAATATCAGAAAATTTGGTATCTATCTTTAAATTTTAATATTGTCTTTATCGAAAAGAAAGATTTATTATTAAAAGAAATTCTTCTGTACATCTGTCAGTTACTTTACATAAAAAAAACTTCTATCCATTTCCATTTCAAACAGTAACTTCGTTAAAAGTTTATGTAAATCAATGTTGCCTATTTTTAAAGAATAAAAATAAAATAGTTTAAACATGATAATTTTTTTTAATAAATGTATAAAGAATAATTTTTTTCTTTAAATTATTATATCATATTATTTTAATATACTTTTGGTACCTACAAAATATATAATGATAATTGGTGTTCAAATTTAAGTTCCAATATTATTCCTAAAAAAATTTATTATTAAAATTTTTTCTTAAGTCACGTTAAATAAAAAAAAATTTACTCATTTCTTCAAAATAACCTCATTAAAATTTTTCTATTGGAGGTAATTATTGGTGCAGATTAAAATAGTTGAAAGGGGTAATTTTTTAAAAAATAAATTTACCCAAAATATTTTTTCTTTTCAAATTATTATCATACTCTTTTATCGTACTCTAAATACCTACATAACATATAATGTCAATTGACTTTCAATGTTAAGTTCTAATATTGTCGGGAGGTTTATTATTAAAAAAATTTACATCAGTCAATTACATTGAATAAAAAAACTTCCACATATTTTTTACAGTAACTTTATTAAGAGTTTTCTTTTGAATATAAATTTGTCATGCAAATTTTTATTATCGATATGTTTTGAAAATAATAAAAGTAAAATAGTTTAACAAGGGGTATATTTTTTTAAAAAAATTTACACATAGTAATTTTATACCAACATATCATGATTTTTTTTGCATATAATATTCATTATTTTAAGTTCATTTATGGAGCATCTTACAAAAATTATATTCAAGTATTTTTTTTATCTCATAACTATTTTATATTTTGGAATTCAAAATTTTGTATTTTTAATTTTATTCAAAGTTTATTTTTATGTTTTATTTTAGTTTTGTTAATAAAAAGTATTTATATTAGTTTTAATTTTTATTTTTTAAGATAAATAAAAAGATTGGACATTTTTTATAAATTAGATGATTGAAAAATTATTTGTTATAGAAAAAGTTAAGTCTATTTCTTGACTATAAGCGTAGATATAATTAACACTAAATGTAACCAAAATAAATATAAATTTATTCAATTTTTTAAAATTGACATTAATTATTAAAATCATGATATAATAGATGTACTACTATAAAAAAATAAAAATAACTTCACAACTATTTTTTTTGTTGAGAGAAAACATAACTCAATAACTGTAAAGTTTAATTTAAACAACTATAGATAAGTAAAATAAATAATAAAAAAAGACATAAAATTTAACTTTTTTGTTATTTGGTTTAAAATTAAATATAATAAAATAAATCAATGTTCTCATACATAATGACATAAAATTTAACATTATCCTTTTTTAGATCTTTTTTTTTTTTAGTTTTTATCTTTATTTTTGTACTTTATTTTAATTTTATTAAACCAAAAAGTACTAATATAATTTAATTTTAATTTTTAACTTTTAATCATAAATGAAAATATGTGATTTTGTATACATTAGATAATAAAAACATATTCATAATAAAAAAAATTAAATTTACTTCTTCGTTATATTTATAAGAGTGTAACTTGAGCTTATTTTTAACTTTATTTTTAAAGTAGTATTCGCTCTTAAGTGTAATAATTACGAACTAATATACAGTGGTAATTAATTGCGATTGAAGATAACGTGGAAGGAGAATAAAAATAGAGGAAAAAAGAGAGAACAAGGCAATATAAGAGTGGTGGTGAGCCAACGATGGACATGTGAATAGATAATGTTAAAAAAATAATAAAAATAAAAATAAAAAATTTTAAAAGAATAATAAAATTAAAGATAATTTAAAATGTTAAATATAAAATTATAAGAAATAAAAGTTTTTTAACCATTAAAATTATACAAGAGAAAGAATGATTTAAATATAAATTTTTATATCAGCTTCAAGTTAAATAAAATTGAGAAATAAATAAATTTATAAATATTTATAAATTTTTATTTTCATTGTTACACATGATAACAACGTAATGATTTTAGTATTATACCTAAATTAACTCAAATTTAATTATTCTATATATTAAAAAATTAAATAACTTATAATTTTTTATTTAATTATTCAATACAAGATTTTTGAATGCTTGATATCTTAATTTTTTCTTAAAATGATAAAATATGACTTAAAAAGTAACTATGAAAAATAAGTATTTATGTAATAGTTATACATCTAGATATCTAAATCAAATAAGAAAATAATTTTTTAACAACTCAAAAGTTAACACAATGGATAATTACGGATCAAAGTGATAAACAAAAATAAGAGTTGTGATAATGGTATGGTGGTAATTGATTGCGGTTGGGGTTAATAGAAAAAGAAAAAAAAAGGAAGGGGAATAAAACAAGGCAACATAATAATAACGACAAAACAATAATAGTTATATATGTAAAAAGAATAATAAAAAAATAATATTGTATGATATGATGAGATGATATAATCAAAATAAAAAGAAATAACTTAGAAATAATAATAAAATTAAAGATAATTAAATATGTTTAATATAAGATTAAAGAAATAAATATTTTTATCTATTAGAATTATGCATAAAGATAAAGTGGGTTTTGAATTTAAATTTTTAAATTTGCTTCAAATAAATAGGATTGAGAAAATAAATAAATTTAATATATAAATAACTAATTTGTAAATAATGTTAGTAAATTTTTATCTTGATTTTATTACACATAATAACAACATAATTCTTTTTCCTTATTTTTTAATTTAAATCTATTTATTTTATATTTCTTACAAATATTAAATAACTTAAATTATTTTATTTTTTTATAATTTACTTTTTAATTATTGAATAATTTTTTATAATTATTGATATTAAATTAGGATAATATTTTTGACTTTTTTTTAACTATATCTTTTTATGATAACATCTTTAATGTGGGCTTCTATAATTTAGCGTTTTAAAAGTTTTTTATAGTAATTTTAATTTTAAAAAAATATCATATAACTAAGGCTACGTTAATTTTGAAATGATGAAAAAAAACTTATTTGACAAATTTAAAAAATGAATAATATATTAACACCAATACTAAAATGCGATATAAATAAGATCACGTCAATATTAAAATAAAAAGATAATAATTTAATAAATTTAAAAAACGAATAATATATTAAAAAATAAAATTAATTTTTTAAAAATAATAGAAAAGCCGCTGAACGTGCCTGTTGAGCCGCTAGTATATAGAAAGGGAATGAAGTTACTGAAAGATAAAATGGAGTGGTTACGCTTTGTTTACATTGATGAATTTAGATTCTTATCCATTAGATAAGTTAGAGATTTAAATTTTAAACTTCAATTGCAGTTTAGAGTCAACAAAAGATTCTATCCGTTTTCCTCGCGGTCAACCAAAACCAATTTTTTCACAAATTGAATTTGTCAATGGGAATTACAATGCACATGGATATATATTCGGACGGACTGGGGACTCTCTTGTATGGTAAAATCTGTAACTTTATACCTTATAGAAACCTTTAAATTTGTGTGTATACACACGTATTGCATCCCAAGGTTTAATTCCTTCATGACCATATATTGCATTAAAAACACTCCAACTTATATTTATATTAATCTAAAATTATTTTACATTTTTTATTACAATTGACAGTAATATAAAATTTTAAAACATATATAAATATAAATTTTTAGATTATATTCTCATTAGTATTTAATAAATAAAACTTTTATGTAATTGGCTAAATTTATAATTTCAAAATTTATGAAAAAACAAATTATAATAGGACATCTTTTGATAGATTAATTTGTCCTTAGTTTTCGGAATATACCTTTCAAATCACCCATAAAATTCTCTTAAGCGTTTGTTATTTAGAAAAATGCTAATTGTACAACATTAATCAGCCTTTAATCAGATTTAAATAATATTTAATTATTTTTTTATTGAAATATGTTCCTGTTTTGTAGATACATATCTATAAATGAATTTAATTTAAATTTTAAAATTCACGCATTTCATATCATAGTTAGTTACTGTGACTTTATTTTTTTTACGTAACTTCACGTAACAAATAAAGTTTTTTATTCCTTATTTTACGGGACATTGACACTGCATTAGTGAATCCAAAACCAAAAAGGTATCTTCCTGCTGAATTCTCCCTCTCGTCTTTATTGGTGAAGACGTATCATCACCTTTCAGCTGAAGCACTCTCTCGTTCTGCATTGGTGAAAGGTATCACTACTTTTCACACATGTGTTTATGTAATTTGTTAAGAAATATTATGTTCAATATTTTTAATTATATTTAAAATAAACATAAAAACTGTGTTATTATTTAATTGGAACAAGGTTGATTTTATTTAATTTTATTAATAGAGTTGTTATAAATAAAGTACTTTGTACGTAAGTAGTTTGAGCAAAGAAGCAAAAAAAATCTAGAGTTTATAAGAGGGAAGATGTAGATGGTATGGTCATAAAAATTCTGTTGTTATTTTTCAATTATAACACATCTGATAATAAAATATTTTATTCAAAATATTTTTAAAACACATCCAAAATTAAACTTAAATACATATTCAAAATTATAAGAATGCACTCTAAATATTTTATCAACACATCCAAAACTCATGTAAAAAAACTTATATATGTTTATAAGAACATAATGAACAACATAAACACATCTAAAATTAAGGATTGACACATCCAAATTAGATTAACATTACAACTCTCAAAAAACACAGACACTTTCAATATTATACATAAATTTTAAAAAATAGAACTTTTTATTAAGTGGAAAAAGAAAGATAACATATCTTCACGAATGAACTCAACCAAATTTTTTTAGAATTTTGCAAGCAGAATTACCAAATTTTGAATTCTAACTAATTTGATTTTTAGTTGTGTATTTAAATTGTAATATATTAATAATTAAATATATTAAATTTGAAACAAAAATTTAAAATTGAAATTTAAATTTTAAATTTTAAATTTCAGTTTTATTTAGTTTGTATTTTGAATATGTATTTAATTTTAAAAAGACACTAAATTTATTTAAAATTTTTAGATGTGTTTGTTTTATTTTTTTTAAATTATTGTAATAAAAAGCTAAATATTGTAAATTTTTTAAAGGATACCTAGTTGAACTGCGTTATTTATAATGATCTGACATTTCATGCTTAGTGTTCTTGCCTGGTTCAGCCGAGCTATATCCTTCCTTAGCCGAGCTATAACTTGTTTCCCAGCGAGAGTTGGCCGATCTATTATCCGAATCAGGATATGCCTTGGTCACCAAATGAAACAGGAAGGGGAGCCCCTGCAAAAAGCACTCCGACGATCAAGTCAGTTGATGAGAATTATAAGAAGAGTTATTATCTTGGAAAGATGACATACCTTTTGAATTCTAATAGTTCTCTTTTATAATTAGGGAAAGAGGATAACCGTTTTCCGACGTTTAAGAGGATTTAATACCCTTTCCGACGTTATTGAACAAATCATTTATAATCATAATTCGACGAAGTTAATATATCGGTTACAAGAAAATTAGCCGAGCTATAACTTTTCAGTGATGTATAACGGTCATAACACTTAGTATGTGAAATTCATCAGTGTTGTATGTAACATTCTTCATGGTTATTATTAGTTATTCCTCATGGCAAATTTGGCTGCCAAATTTGGACGCTACTTCGCTTCATCATCTGGCTGCATGCCTAAGCTTGTTTGGTTATTCTATTTTTCATTCTGTTTTCTTTTTTTTAATTCCTTCCTCCTAAAAAAATTGAATTTCTTAATCTTGAATCTAGTTTTTTGTTTAAATAAAATTTTGCTTTGCATACCTTTATTTAAGCAAAACAATATTTGCATACTTTATATTTTAATATTCTCTAAATATACTGATAATTGTATAATTACGACTAAAATTTTTTAATTGTCAATAAATATATTATTAGTGATTATTTTTATTGCTGTTAAAGATAAAATAAATAACTACTAAAAATAATTTTTTTTAGTAGTAAATAACTCTATTGAATGAAGTTGTCAAGATAATTGTAAAATAATTTTTATCTTTAAATTTACATATTTAAAAACATTTTAATTTTATCTATTTTCAATCCATTAACCCTTACTCCTAAATCAATTTTTTATTCTAAAAATTAAAATAACCAAAAAAAATCCTTTGTCTATCTAGCTTTTTTCTAATATACAGATCTCTTATATGAGACTATATCTTAGAAATATAAGAGACTTTCTTGAAAAGTTGGTCAATAAACTTGTTAAGAAGAGTCTTTAATTTCGAATTATCATGACATCCTAAAATTTGTGGCGCTTAGTTAAACTTAAATAATAAACTCGTATGCCTCAGTTATTTCTTTCCTAACGTTAGTAGTGAAGAGTTCAACCAGATCGACAACATAATTTCTAATATCGAGATTAAGGAAGTAATTTTTAATATGGAAAGTTTTAAAGTGCCAAAAAGAGATGGCATCAAGCTGTTCTTTTTTTAATCAAAGTCAATGGGATTGTGTAGGAAAAGATTTGTGTTCTTTGGTACAACAGATTTTCGTGGATCATGAAAAAGTTGGGGAGATTAATGAAACTCTATCACCCTTGCTTATTTCTAAATCTGATCCGATTACCAGCCTCAATCAAATGTGCTCCATCCGTCTTTGTAATATTACTTATAGGGTATGTGTAGTTCAAGTATTACTTTGTTATAAAGATTTCATTTCTATGGAAATTAAATATATCCAAGGAGAAGGTGGGAATTGAAATGATGGGATTTTGATTTCCTGGAATCAAACTTGTTTCAAAATAGCTTTTCAAACTTTGAACCAAACACAGGCATATGATATTCCCATATTAAAATTCCTAGGAATTATTTATAATTCCCCCAACCACACACACCAATAAAGTGATTACCAAGATCATTGTGCTACGAAAAAGAGAGAGGAAGTGCTGCCTCTGCCGCCACCAAGTCGTCACCGCTGCCGAAGAACCCAAAGAGAGAGACTATGATAAAGGAGAAGGAGAACGCGACCGTGACGGAGCTCGTCCCTTTCGCCCTTGCTATCGTTATTGTGGAAGAAGGAGGCCGCCGTCGAGCTGCGTGGCGTTGTCGCTGAAAAGACCACCATTGGAACCTCTGCCTGCTTGCCCTAGCTCTGTTCTTTATTCTTCTTTCACTGGAGCCTTCCACCATTGCCCTTGCGCTTTTGAAAACGCCGCATGAATCACTTCAGACTTTTGTCAGTTTCGTTTCACCACCATTTTAGTTAGGTTAGTGGTTGCTTGTTCTGTTTTGTTTTTGACACTGTTTTATCACTGTCATTGATGATGCTGTCGTTGCTCTACCTTTAGCCGTTGTTGCGTGTCACCGGCTTGCCTCTTCTGCTCCGTTGTGTTCTAGTTAGCTGTTCTGCCTGCCTGTCGGAGCTGCCGCTGTCCGGATCTAAATTCTGCGCTCTTTTGTTCTATTCTACTTCAACCATCATCACCTTTTGATTTGGCACTCCGGCCTTGGTCTCATCGATCATTGGGACCAATTTGTGAGTAGACTTTATATTTATAACCGTTAACCTTTTAGTTTATGCTATTCTGAATTTTTAATTATATTTATAAAATTATTGTTGAGAACTTTGATTTGATTAGAATTATTGATTTATTACAGTTGAATAATTATTTCTATGAAGCTCATATCTTAAAAATTTTAGATGAAACTATATATATATTTGATGAAGCTTTATATTATTTTAGAATATTTGATTTTACTCGAATATATACTTTTGAAGCATTAAAGTATTTGTTGGTACTCACTTGTTTTAAAATTGTTAAATATGTTTGAAATTTTTTATGATTGAAAATGTATGATGAAAAAAATTTTAATGAGAAAGTATTATCTGATTTGATTTGATTTGATACCTTATATATTTGAATGATCAAAGATTTTTTATATTTGAAATTATATGTTTTGAATTGGTTTGGGAGGCTCGTATTAGGAAATCATAGTTAACGGCAGTTATGACGTTAACTTAGATACATCTGACTCAGACTCCAGCCAGTAAAGGTGTTGCTAGCCTAACGTGTAGGTCACACGTTATATATGTTATTCTGTTAGGACACACAAGAGGAAATGGCTATCATAGAGGTGGAGCTGCTCAAGTGTAGATTTTTTATTTGATTTTTATACGAGAACTCCCTTATTGATTCACTTATTATTATCAATTGCTATTTTCTAATTAAAATTACTTTGATAATTGTTGGGAATAAGACACCATTCCCCCTTGAGAAAACACTTTTGACAGAGAAATAAAATAGACACAATCACAACACAAGAATTTAACGTGGAAACTCCAATTACTGGAGAAAAAATCACGGCCGTTGTCAAATGACAACCAGAGAATATATATCACTATGTGAAAATTGTTACAATACATAGACTTCTTTCTCTCTAACACCGGCACCCCAGTACACCCACACTCTCTCAAAGCAAATATCTAACTACACCTCACAACACTCTCTAATAAAAAAGTACAGAGGAAAAGAAAAATCAGATACAAGCTTAAAGTGTTTCTGACTGGTGCAAAAACAAATGGAGAACTTAGCCTCATATTTATAGCCTAGGCCACCCACTCCATTTGCTATCCTAAGCAATGTGGGACTAATTCAACCAAATCCTAACAATCTCCACCTTGATTGAAATAGTCACACATCTTCAGCTTCCATTGTCAACACCAACAATTCTTTGCTGTCATTGTCTATACCGACAATCATAGTTCAGAGAACTATCATACTCCACTATGAAAGTATACTCACTTGGAATTAGACCACTCAAAGCATTTCGCCTTAGTACAGATCGAAACCTTGCTGAAAATTCATGGTGCAACTTCCAAATTGGCTTTTCCTGGAAGTTCTTCAACCATCGACATAACTCCGCCACACACCTTGCATCTCAACGCCAACCAATGCCCGTGTGCAATTGTGGACCCGATTGCCACAACTTATCCTTATCCATGGCAGTGCGGCAATACCATGAGGATACTTCTTATCTTCAACGCCTTGTGCAAACCTGATTGTATCAACACATCCTTGACTTGTATTTGCCACAAGCCAAAATTGATTCTTCCATCAAATTTCTCTATTTCAAGCTTCACAGCACTTGAATATCCTGATATTGTTGTAACCGTATACTGGAATAATATAACTCAACTGTGCACTAGGAAGGGTCCCCAGAAAAGAGAGGTGGGTCACAATGGACACACTTAAATACCAAGTCTTTTCTTAGCCAGAACCTTTTCAAATTGCACTCTCATAGTGTCACACTGCCTTCCAGCAACAACAATAAAGTTTGGAGTTTTGAAACTTCTTTACATTATTAATATTGTAACGTGTATTGGTACAGTATTTTAACAAGTATTTTATTAATAAAGTTTTTATTATATATTGATAACATCGTTAAATAATTAATGCTAATAAATTATATTTTTTTAAAAGTTAATATTTAAAAAATTAATACTAACTTAAAATTATACTTTTAAATAAAAATAATAAAATAATTATAAAATATTAATCTCCCATCTTTATTTATTAAGCAACTTTTTTTTAAATTAATGTTTTATTAGTGTTAATTTTTTTACTGAAATAAAATAAAAAAATTATTATTTCTCATAACAATTTTTTTTATCTTTTAAGATTTATTTTGTTTTAAAATTTTATAAACTCATTACAATATGATTTCTAGATCGTACTGGTATATTAATCTAATTTTATTCACATAATTTAAAATTTTAAATTATAAAATTTTTAAATTAAAATTTAAATAAATATAATTAATTAATAACTTAATTTAATTTAATAAAAATAAACATATTCGTATTATTATATTTATATGATTAATTATATTTATTCGATTTAAAAAAAATAATTGTTTAAAATCGTTAATTATAAATTAAAAAATTAATATACTCATATTATTTTTAATACGATTACGTTTACAATACTCCTTAATAGTTTGGTAAATCAACAGTCAATAAAATTTTTAATTATTTAATGAATCAATACTCCATATATTTTTATTTTTAAATTAGTTTTTTACGGTTAAAATTTCTATTATTTTCTTTATATTTATTTTACCTCTTCTGCTTTAAATTAAAAAATTATTTATATTTATTTTACCTCGTAACTCTCTTTCTCAAATCTCACTTCTAACCAAATCCATCACCGTCGTTCACCACCGTCACCGGTGTCTCGTTCAACGTTACATCTCCTTCATCATTTCTATCGTCGCGTCACCGTCTTGGAGCCACTTCGCCTCACTGGCTTAGGCTGGGTTTGGTAAAGCTTTTTCAAGAGGTGCTTTGCGTTTGGTAAATTAAAAAGCCCAAGTGCTTGTGCTTGCAGCTTTTAAAAGTTAGGGGTGCTTTTGAAAGCACCTAGGAGGGAGCTTTTCAAAGCTGGCTTATACTTATCAAATTTTTTTCATTTTCTCGCACATATTTTCCGTTATTATATTACCATTGAAATCCTCATATATTTCTAACTTCTCATCCTAACCTTCACAAATTCTAACACAATCTTCATATATTTTTTATTTTTGAACCTAATCTTTACAAATTTCAACACAAATACATCTCTATCATATATTAGGTATGAACTTCTATCAATTTATATTATTTTTTTGCATTAATTTTGTATTTTGTCAGTAGATCTATTATGTTTGTTTGTTTTTTTTCTGTTCTTTGAAATGGGAAGAGGTTGACCTGGTTTATGAAAACCAATCATAAAATTTTTTTTTGCATGAACATTAGTCAAAATTATAATAACAACGTGTATATACATATGTAAATATAGATATATAATCATAAGAGTAGTTTATTTGAAATATGTGTCATATTTTTTGTGATCTGTAAACGTGAACCAATATATATAGGTGGGTAATGGACGTACCCAGTACTAACATTGGATTACACACAAATTTTATGATATTTATATAAAATTTTAAAGTTAAAAAATAAAAAAATTTATTTATTATATTTATGTTTATTATGAATTTTTTATTTTAACATTATTTTATTTTAAAATATTATATAAAATTTTAAAGAATTTGAAAAAAAGAAATTATTTTTTGTTATAAACATGTTTATTATAATTTTTTTAACTTTTAAAAGCTGTTTTACCAAATACAATTGTAGTGCTTGTACTTATTAAAAGTCATTTTTAATTTGATTTTACCAAACGCACATGCTGCAGCTTTTAGCTCTCTTTTAAAAGACAGCTTTCATAAGCTACTTTTGAAAAGCAAAAGCTTTACCAAACCCAGCCTTAGTGTCTTGCAGGCCGCAACCGTACCCGCGTCGTAATTGTCTTCTCTTCACCATGGTTACTCTTTTGGTTGGATCTGTTCTTTTAGTCGGAACAAATTCTTAATCCTATTCTTCAAATTTTTGTTTCAAATAGAATGTTTTTAGGATATTTTAGAATTTTTATCCCCTATTTTTTATTTTTTTATTCTTCTATTATGGATATGTTTTATTGTTTCTAAACTATCTTCAATTTTTGTCCCTATTTTAATTGTTCTGGTCTTTTATTTTTGTTCCTATTTTAGTGTTTTAAATTAAATTCAAAATTTTACTTTTTAACTCATTTAGTAATCTAATCATAAAAGAACATCTTAATATTTAAACTTAATACTAAATAATATATTTGATTCTATTAATTAAATTCAAATTCACATTTCCGTGTTTTAGTTATCCAAGAAAAAAATTCCAATTTAAATTTTTATTTTTTAATTTAATAAAACAACTTTAATTATTTAAAGAATAAAGTATTGTTTTTGCCGTCTAACGTTTGGGATAAGTCTCAAAATTGTACCTAACGTTTAAATTATCATATTTAAGTCCCTAATGTTTTAAAATTGGCTCAATGTTGTCAAGCGTTTAGGGATCTGTTAACAGAATTGATGACGAGACAAAATTGAAATGATTTTAAAACGTTAGGGACGTAAATAGGACGAAAACGTTGGAGACAAAAATAATACATAAAAATAAATTTTAATTTTATCCTTCAATAATATCAATTTTTTACGGTACATAGTTGTTCAATTATATATTTATGTTTATTTTTATGAATTAGTGTTTAAATAAGAAAATACAAAACATAGAAAAAAATCACAAGTGTGCTTTAGTATGTATAGTATAATAAAAATGAATTTTGAGTATAATGAAATGAACTAAGTATAAATAATTAAAATTAAGATATATACAAAATGTTCAATATAATTAATTTTTAAAATTAAAAAGGAGAAAAATAATTAAATTCATTCTCTTATACGAAGTATTTATTTTACGTTATATAGTATACATATAAATTTAAATTTTTAAAATTAAAGTTAAATTCATAAATATTTTTAAGTAATTAATGGCATAGAATTTTTTTTCCTTTTAATATGCTTACACAAAATAAATGATATTTTGGTCTTTTTATTTTAATACATTTAAATAATATTAATACTAAAAGAATATTTTTGTCTTTTTAATTAAATAAAATTTAAATTAAAATTAAATAATTTTAATATTAAAGGGTATTTTTTATCTTTTAAAATTAATACTAAAAATATGTTTTGATTTTTAAATTTTTTAAACATTTTATTTTTTTTAATTATAATGTTATAATAATTTTTTTAAATGTTATAATAATCTAATATGAGTAATATTAATCAAAAAGTGTAATAAGCCCAAACTGACCTATAAATCTAACCAATCCAATATAAAATATTAATTCTAGCCCAAATAAATTTTAAATAAAAAATATAAAATAATTATAAATGCTAACTTTTTTCTAATTTTTTATCAGAAGTTTTAGTACTCCAAAGTTTCAAGAAGCATGGAATCGCGTCCCCATTAAATAAGTTAGAGAATTAAACTTCAATTGCGCTTTAGAGTCAACAAAAGATTCTATCCCTTTTCTCGTTGTCAACCAAAACCAAAAATCACAAATTGAATTTGTCAATGGAAATTACAATGCACATGGATATATCTTCGGACGGACTAGGGACTCTCTTGTATGGTAAAATCTGTAACTTTATATCTTATAAAAACCTTTAATTTATATATATATATATATACACGTAATGCATCCCAAGGTTTAATTCCTTCATTACCATATATTGCATAAAAAACACTCCAACTTATATTTATATTAATCTAAAATTATTTTACATTTTTTATTGATACAATTCAGTAATTCACAGTAATATAAAATTTTAAAACATATATAAATATAAATTTTTAGATTATATTCTCATTAGTATTTAATAAAGAAAACTTTTAAGTAATTGGGTAAATTTATAATTTCAAAATTTATGAAAAAACCAATTATAATAGGACATCTTTGATAGATTATTTTGTCCTTAGTTTTCGGAATACCTTTGAAATCACCCATAACAAAATTCTCCTAAGCGTTTGTTATTTATAATGATCTGACATTTCATGCTTAGTATGTGGGATTCATCAGTGTTGTATTAACATTCTTCATGGTTATTAACTTATTATTAGTTATTCCTCGTTGCAAACTTGGCTGCCAAATTTGGACGCTACTTCGCTTCATCATCTGGCTGCTGCATGCCTAAGCTTGTTTGCTTATTCTATTTTTCATTCTGTTTTCTTTTTTTTTAATTTCTTTTAAAAAAAATAGAAAAACTCAAAACAGTTTCTGGCAATTACTTTGAAAGACAATGAGGTCCTTGACAAAAAAAATCCAATTCGACCCTGATAATTACCTCAAAAAGACAATGAGGCTTCTGTGCCAAAAAAAAGTCAATGTTTTTTTTTTTGCACAGGGACTAATCAGTCAAAAAAAAAGATCAGGAGCCGGATTGGATATTTTTTTTCTTAGGGACCTTGTTATCCTTTCGAGATAATTGTCAGGGGTCGAGTGGGGTATTCACTAAAAAAAATTGATTTTCCTAATCATGAATCTAGTTTTTTGTTTAAATAAAATTTTGCTTTGCATAGCTTTATTTAAGCAAAACAATATTTGCATACTTTATATTTAATATTCTCTAAATTTATACTTTATATTTGCATAAAATTTTGCTTTGCATAGTAAAACTCATACATATAAAAGTTAAACACTTTATTAATCTTTTATTTTATTATTTTATAGTTCTCTTTATTTTAGAAAATATTTTTTCATCTTAAAAATATGCTAAATGGGTCTTACATATAGGCATTCAATAAATTAAATCTCCAATTTTTGTTATTTAAATAACTTTTTTAAATTATTGTAGAAAAAATATATTATCTCTCTTAATTTCATCGAAATTAAAAAAAATTTAATTTTGTATTCACTGACTATAAAATTGGAAACAATTTTTTTTACCTCAATTTCACGGTTATTTTCAACAAAATTGAAGAATAAAGTATTGGTTATCAGCAAAATTAAAATAAAACTAATTTTTTATTTAAATAAAAAAAACTCCGATCCCCTCACGAAGTTTATTTGTTGCAGTATTTTGCAAATAGGTCCTATAATAAAATTAAAATTGAAATTTGTGATTTAATGACCAACTTAGATAATAACTAAATTAATATATTATATGTACATTAAAATCAATTATTAAAATTTTTATTAGTATAAAATTAGTATTTTTACTCGTAATAATATTATGGGAATATAAATTTTTTAAAACTACGGTCTATTTTATTCTGACAATATAGATTATGCATAGCACAAAAGATTTATAAAATCAAACTACTTTTACAAAAAAAATGTTGTAAGTTAATAAAAGTCTTAGGCTAAAAAAACCAAGATATCTGTAAATAAAAAATCAAATAATAAGATTTTTAGTTATTATTTTTATATGAAAAAGTCTAATTTTTTATTAATAATTAATTTTAACATTCGTTATCTAAAATTTAAAATAATTTAACATGTATACTTTTACATTTAATTAGGTGTTAACTGTTACGTTTGTTGCACAAATAGAAATAATTATTTTTTATACTTGATATTTAAAAATAATATTTTTTTCTCTTTACGTATATAAAAATATAATTAGATATTAGTATAAAAAAATTATACTGATAGTTATAAAATTAACTCAAAATTAATTTTTTTAAAATAATTGAATTTTGATTCTAACTTTTAATTATAACATTAGTATTCTCTCTAAATTATATGTAACAAATATTTGAAAGAAGAAAAATAAAAATATAAATTAAAAAGATAAGCGGTAAAAATTTAAAACTAAATAAAAAACTAAAAAGCTATGTATATAATAATAATAATATTTTTTATTTAAATTATATTATTTTGTTAATTTTATTTTTTGTAGAAGAGAAAGATAAAAAAATAGAAAATGAGAGAAAAGAGAGAGAAAGATAAAGATGAAGAATGAGAGTGAGAGTGAGAGTTTGTTAATTTTGGAAGAAAATTTTTTATTTTAATTGTAAAAAAAATATCAGATGACATATTTTGATTTGTCAAATTACTAATATAAAATATAAATTATATATGAGTAAAAATAGTAAAGAGAAATAGAAAAGTGAAGAGAGGTAGATGAGAGAATTTAGGAAGGGAGTTTATTAATTTTGAAAAAAAAATTTCTCTCAATATTTTAATAAGAGAGTGTCATGTGAAATGTGAGTATGTGACTCATTTGATCATTAAATTAGATAGTAATATATAATACATAATACAAGTATATTTTAATTTCAATTTTAATATTTTAATTTTAATTTTAATGCAATTAAAGAATGTCATGTTGCACACTTTGATTATCAAATTAGTAATTAGTCATTGACATTGATAATGATATATAAAATAGATAGAGTAGTTGAAGGAATGAGATAAATAGAGAAAGGAAAAGGGAGGAGGGGATAATTCTTTAATTTTGGAGGGAAACATTTTATTTCAATTACAATGTGGGAGTGACATGTGACACATTTTGGTTGTAAAATTAGTAAAGAGGAGGAAAGAATTCTTTAATTTTGGAGGGAAGGATTTAATTTCAATTATAATGAGAAAGTGACATGTGGCACATTTTGATTGTAAAATTAGTAAGGAGGAGAGGAGAATTCCTTAATTTTGGGGAGAAATATTTGATTCCAATTAGAATGAGAAAGTGACAATGTGGCACATTTTAATTGGAAAATTAGTAAGGAGGAGAGGAGAATTCCTTAATTTTGGAGGAAAGATTTGATTCCAATTGCAATAAGAAAGTGACATGTGACATATTTTGGTTGTAAAATTATAGATATATAATAGATATATGATACATAATATAGGTATATTTCAATTTCAATTTTAATATTTCAATTTTAATTTTAATGCAATTAAAGAATGTCATGTTGCACATTTTGATTGTCAAATTAGTAATTAGTCATTGATATTAATAATGATATATAAAATAGATAGAATTGTTGAAGGAATAAGAGAGATAGAGAAAGGAAGATGGAAGAGTGGATAACTCTTTAATTTTGGAGAGAAAGATTTGATTTCAATTGCATTGAGGGAGTGACATATGACACATTTTGGTTGTAAAATTAGTATGGAAGAGGAAAAAATTCTTTAATTTTGGAAGGAAATATTTAATTTTAATTACAATGGGGAGTGACATGTGGCACATTTTGGTTGTAAAATTAGTAAAGAAGAGAGAAGAATTTCTTAATTTTGGAGGAAAAAATTTGATTCCAATTGCAATGAGAAAGTGACATGTGGCACATTTTTATTGTAAAATTAGAAATATATAATAGATAATAGATATAATAGATAATAGATTAGTAATTAGTCGTTGATATTAATAATGATATATAAAATAGATAGAGTGGTTGAAGGAATAAGAGATATAGAAAAAGAAAGATGAAAAAAGGGAAAACTCTTTAATTTTTAAGGGAAAGATTTGATTTCAATTGCAATGAAAAAGTGACATGTGACACATTTTGGTTGTAAAATTAGTATGGAAGAGGGGAGAACTCTTTAATTTTGGAGGAAAATATTTAATTTCAATTGCAATGAGGAAGTGACATGTGACACATTTTGATTATAAAATTAGTAGGAGGATGGAAGAATTCCTTAATTTTAGAGAAAAAAATTTAATTTTAATTACAATAAAAAAGTGACATGTGACACATTTTAATTGTAAAATTAAAAATATATAATAAATAATAGATATATATTAATATAAAAAATATATATTAAAAATAAATTAAATAACACATCTATTTATATACAAATATATAATAATTAATTTTAGTGTACAATTATTTTTTTTTATAAATTAAACAGGTTCTATAATAAATTCCAACATATACCTACTTTCACAAAGGTACAAAATCAGCTCTATATGTCATGTTTTAATTGGTTACAACTCTTAACTTCGTGATGAAGTATCCCCAAAGAAATAATCTTAGTCTATGCTTTGCAAATTGTCCAACATCTTCACATCATCTTTGGCTAAAAATTTTTATTAGGGAGGAAAAATGTGTGCAATTTAATTTTATTGATGGTGCATGTATTTTTATTTTAGCATGGAAATTAGTAATTGATACGTCTGATTATTTGTAACTTAATTTTTTATTTTTTTAATATCAAATCGAAGAGTTTGATTTGTTTGTTTTAATTTAAAAAAAAAATTATAGATTGAAAAGGTCTGATTTTCATTTCTAATAAATCGAATAGTCTAATTTTTATTTCCAAAAAATCAGAAGGTCTAATTTTCACATTTTAAATAAAAAATTTTCACATTTAAAAATAACATCTTTATAATCTATAATCCTAAAAAATATCATTTTCATCCTAATATAAAAAATAGGGTAAAAAACCGTAATAAGCCAAGGGTAGTTTCGCATTACGTAAATAAGCCAAAAGCAAAATCGTTTCAGCAATGAGCCAAGGCCTATTTTTATGTAATTCGAACCAGCCTGGTTCGAACTACATTCCTTAGTAAATCGAACCAACATGGTTCGAATTAGGAGAAGAAAAAGTTGAAGGTAATTCGAACCAAGGTGGTTCGAACTCAAGCTCCACATAATTCGAACAAGGCTAGTTCGAATTATGCCTATTCTAGCAAACCATGTAAATCGAACCAACCTGGTTCGAATTACACTTCTCGTGGCTCTTTAATAATTCGAACCAACTTGGTTCGAATTACTAGTGATTCGGCTATATAAGGAGTTCGAATCAGCCTCATTCGAACTATTCTTCCCTTCCCCTACCCCACCAAATCCCAGAGAAAACGACCCAGATTCTCTACGACGAAGACCTGAACGGAATACTCTGCTGATGGGGGATGATCCGGCACGGTTATATCGCTTGGACGGAGTTGCTCATATAGCCGAGGTCATCAACGAGGAGGTTAGTACAGAAAAATCTTCGTTGTAGCGGTATATGTGACTTAGTGGTTTTGCATGCCGATTAGATGGTGGTTTAGTTGGTGGTTTATGTAGGTGGTTTATGTTAGTGGTTTATGTTAGTGGTTAATGTTGGTGGTTTATGTTAGTGGTTTATGTTAGTGGTTTATGTTGGTGGTTTATGTTAGTGGTTTATGTTAGCGGTTTGTTTTAGTTGTTTTATGTTAGCTCTTTTTAGTTAGTGGTTTATGTTGGTTTCTTATGTTGGTGGTTTATGTTAGTTGTTTTATGTAAGTGGTTTCTGTTAGTTGTTTTATGCTAGCTGTTTTATATAAACGGTTTTGGTTAAGCTGTTTTATGTTAGTGGTTCTACTTATGTTGTTTTATGTTACCGGTTTAGTTGTGCGGTCTATGGGTTTGTTTTGCATGTGGTTCTTGTTCATGTATTTTTATGCGGTTTTATTTAGTATAATGTTTTGTTGATGATTTATCGTGTTGGTTATGTTTGTCGTTGGTTATTAAGCTGGTTCTAACAATGCGGTGCATTTCATGACCAGCCTCAGCGATGCATTAGGAGCATGCGGCGGCAGCAGGGCATGCGACTGGATGACAGATACGTTCCGTACTTGCAGATGGCCGGTCTATACCATCTTGCAAGGCTGAACGATAGATGGTTCCGGTTAGACGAGGCCCTTGTCAGTGCATTCGTCGAGCGATGGCGTCCGGAAATGCACACGTTTCATATGCCGTTCGGAGAGTGCACGATCACACTCCAGGACGTCGCATACCAGTTGGGTTTGCCAGTGGACGGGCGTTACGTGAGCGGCTGCCTATCAGAGTTCCATATATACATCCAGGGTGGGCGTCCAGCCTGGGAGTGGTCAATACTCTGTAGCTGCCCAATGAGAAAGAGCCCGTCGAAGTGGTCTCCGCTACGGTGAACTCGGAGTTATCCCGGTCATACAAAGTCACCGTGAAGCACCTGGCCGTCTTCAAGTTGGCCTCAATACACTTCACCAAGTACTAACTGAATTGTTGTCCGGTTCTCATCTGGGCCTCAGCCTCTCTCTCCTTGCGAACAAAGAGTTCCACAAGCCTTCCATATGTTGCCTTCACCAGAGAGCATACAGGAAGGTTTCTGACACCCTTCAGGATTGAGTTCACACACTCGGAGATATTCGTCGTCATGTGACCGAATCTCCGTCCCTCATCACGATGCTGAGTCCACAAGGAATAATCAATCCGGTTCGCCCACTCACACATCGCCGGGTCTTCAGACCGAAGAATATCAAACCAGTAATCAAACTCAACCTCGGTCTTGGCATATGCCGCATTCACTAGAAGCCTTCATGCGTCTTTGCCCTTGAAGGTAAGGGCAAAATTAGCCGCTACGTGTCGAATGCAGAATGCACGGTATGCAGATGGAGGTAACCAACCTCCGTCAGGAGCCTCAAGCGCAGCCTTGATGCCGTTATGCCTGTCCGATATAACCAGAAGACCTGGCTGCGGTGTCACGTGCTGTCGAAGGTGGGAGAGAAAGAATGACCAAGACTCTGCATTCTCACCCTCTACTAGTGCGAATGCAACATGTAGAATGTTGGAGTTCCCGTCCTGTGCAATCGCGATGAGCAAAGTACCCCCGTACTTCCCATACAGATGGGTGCCGTCAATGCTAACTAGGGGCTTGCAATGGCGAAATGCCTCGATGAGCGGTGGAAACGTCCAGAAAAGTCTGTGGAAAAAAGCTTGAGACTCGTCTACTTGTCCACTAACTCGAACGGGGCTCGTCCGTAGGATTGCAACAGTACCAGGCATCGTCAACTGGACTCCCAACACCCACCTGGGGAGCTCGTTGTATGACTCATCCCAGTCACCGTATATGAGGGCAATAGCCTTCTGCTTCGCCATCCAGACCCTCCTGTAAGTCGGCCTAAACCCGAAGTGTGCTGCCGTGGCATTTAGGAGCACCTTGATGCTGACGGATGCATCAGCCCTAACCATTGGCATAATGAACGCCGAAATCACATGATAATCCAAGCTCCTGTGGTCACTCGAGATGGAGGTCGCAAGACAAGTGTGAGGTCCATTGTACCGTTTGACCTCCCAAATGCCCTTGCGCTGCCGCAGACTCAGTCGAATCAACCATGTGCACCCATTCTCAAACTCAGAACACTTGCCCACAAAAGACGGGGAGGCGACAGGTTGGACCGCTGGCTCGTACACAGGGACGGATGAAGAAGCAACGACAGGCCTGGAACTGGAACCGGCTGCCATGGCTACAGTGGTGGTATTCCGGTTCGAACCCCCTGAGCTGGATACCACATCAACCAGCTTTGCCAACAATTCTGGTGTCCTCACCTCCGGAAACTGCCTCCGACAAAGAAACATGACTTGCAGGTCCTCATCACTACCAATCGTGAAACAATCATACTTCACGGTATCCTGCAAGACCGTGATTGGAATGCGATAGAAAAACTTCTTAACCCGCTTCGCACCTTCCAGACCAAGTTTCATCAGCACAGATCTAACAAGGTCATCATAGCTCGTCGTTGGGTTCACGACAATACAGAGAGGATCCTTATCTGTGAACTTCACACCGGAACGAGTTTTCCTCTGAATGGATCCTCTGTGATGAACCAAAACAACAAAAATCTCCTCACTAGCCATCTTACACCCTCTAATGAGAGCAACTCACGTTTACAACCATATATATACTGCTCTGTCTACCACTAAATCGAACCAGCCTGGTTCGAATTAGGGTTTGTGTAATTCGAACCAACTTGGTTCGAATTACTTGATGCAGCCTCTCTCTCTATAATTCGAACCAGCCTGGTTCGAATTATATGATGCAGCCTTCTCTCTCTATAATTCGAATCAGCCTGGTTCGAATTACTAGCATTGCTAAATCGAACCAACCTTGTTCGATTTACTTGAACCAGCTCCTCTATGTAATTCGAACTGCATTGGTTCGAATTATTAATGAATAGAGTTCGAACCACTATGGTTCGAATTATATAAATATGTGGTTTGACTCATTACTAAAACGATTTTGGTTTTGACTTATTTACATAATTTCGGCCTGACATTGGCTTATTATAGTTTTTTACCCTAAAAAATAATTTGCGCCAATCTTTCCTTATTCATTTTTTTTCAATCTTCTCTCTGCTCTCCATCTCTTTGTCGTTTACTCTCAGATCATAGAAGTGGTAACTAATTAAGAATGGAGAATAACCTAATAGTAAAGAGTATTGTAAAAAAGAGAGTACTATTTACTCTAATTAATTAAAAACAATGTTAATAGAATAAAACTATTATTTTTAGTAGGGTGCTTATTATGGTTATTAATTGTAACAAAGGTATTTTTTATACTCATAAAAAGAAGTGTTTAAGTTTAAGAATACAAAATTTGAATATTTTATCACACCACTTTAATTTATTTTTACATAAAAAATAATTAAAAATTTGAGTAAATATGAATTATTATATTACATGTTTATTTATATCCAAATGCTAAAATTTGACAAACAAAATTATTGAGTTAATATAGTATGATTCAACAATTAAATTGGAAAAAAATTTCATAATATATAAAAAGTCATTTGATTGTAAGATAATAATACCTGGTGCAGATAAATAGATTACCAAATGCATATATAGAAAAATTCTAACATTCACTCATCATTTGAATGAAATGTTACCATCCTTTTTATCGTTACTGTAAAAGTCCAATTAATGCCAAATCTAAATCATTCATTTTAAAGGAACTACTTCATTAAATCAAGACAAGAAAAATATATTCTCCTTCATAATAATTATATTGTTACTAGAATAGTTATTTTTATTTTCATCTTTATTAGAACTCCCCACCGATCTATGGTAAAAAATAAAGCTAAGTTCTTTTTTTTTAAAAAACAAAATCAAAGATAGAGAGACTTGAACCTACAATCTTTTAGTTGAGTATGAAAAGATTATACCATTTGAACTATAATTTATTGACAAATAAAACTAAGTTCAGATTATAATAAATAAATCAAAACATATTTTATTCCATATTTTAAAAAATAGAATATTATTTATTTATAATTAAAATAAAGATATAGTATATTCATATAAAATGTCATCGAAAAGATTAATGGTTCTTTTTAAATTATTATTTATCATTTTCTTATAAAATTTGAAGCTATTATAATTTAATTTTAAAACCGTTTAAATATACAATAATTCATTAGTATATTTGGAAGTAATTTATGAAGTCAGCATCTTATCTTATATATCTATGAGGAGAATGAAAATTGTCTTGCAATAAATAGCATGTTCAGTCATTAGAAATTTTAATATGTATAATTCACTCGGTTGCACGGACACTGACACGGACACGGGACACGATACGACACGGGATACGCCGACACGCAAATTTTAAAATCTTACACACGGAGACACGCATACATATAAAATATAAAGTATTTTTTAGATAAACCGTAATGATATTTTAATATTTTATTAATATTAAAATATAAATTAATTTTTTAAATTATTTTTAATGTCTTATTTTAAGTATATCAAGTATTTAAAATATTTTTTGTTTTAATAAATAATAATATATACTATATCTAAATTTATTTTAAGAATATATATTAAGAATAAGACCGGACACACTGACACGTGATGGTATTTAGGTGCGTCCAAGTGTGTCAAGAGAATAATTTTTTATTTTTTATTGAAACACGGTTTGGACACAGCAGACACGCGTGTCGAACGAATGTCGGTGAGTGTCGTGTCCAAAATGTGTCCGACACATAAACATGACAACTCAGTAAAGTGTCCTTACTTCATAGGTTGTCTCTTTATTTTTTCTTTTTATTATTTGAAAATACATTTTGGTATATTATTTTTTTTAACAAAAACTATAAATTCATTACTGATCAGCGATTAATTGTATGAAGTATCTTTCTGATCTCGCTGGATGACCAACATCATCTAACCAATAATAAGTTAACAAATATTTTTAAATTATATTTTATATTAATAAACTATTATTAATTAATAATAATTTAAATTTTATTTTTAAAAAATACAAAATTAATAATTATTAATTACAGTGATTTAAAATTAATTTATTAAAAATTATTTACTTATATTTTTTTATATTTTTATTTTTATGCAAATAATTACCTATTTAACCCATTAATTTGTATAAATTAAGCTAGTATTTTTTCAAACAATAAAATTAGACGGTCAAATATTTTTTTTGGCCAAATCTAATCAAGTTATACGTGCGTATTTTTTTCTAACGTTCGCCTTCTTTCTTTACTTTTTTTTTCTCTTTTTTTTTTATTTTTTTATTTTTTTTCTTCGTTTTGTGGTCGTCTTCTATTAACACCATATGGTGAAACATAGAAAAAAAAAAAAAGAAAACTAAAAAATTAGAAGCAACTATATAACTAAAATTCCTTCGTTATTTTTAGGGTTAAGTACAATTTTGGTCCCTAATGTAGAGGTCGAAAATTTATTACGTCCTTAACCTTTTTTTGCTACAAAATGGTCCCAAGATTTCAGTTTAATTTGTTTTAAAATCATCCTTCGGACGAAAATACCCTTCCCCTTCTTCCCTAAATTCATCCAAATGTAGAAGTTGAAACAGAATAGATGCAGAAGCAGAACAGAAGCATAACAGAAGCAATATCAATAAAATAACAACAATAACCAGAAGCAAAAAACAACAATAAAATCAAGAGAACAACAACAACAATAGCAGCTACAAACAGAACAACAACAACAACAAAAGAACAACAAAAATTCAGAACTCAAAAAATCATCATCATCATTAAAACTCGAAAAAACACCCAGAACTTAGAACTCAGAAACAACAATAGATAATTGAATCAGAAAAATAATAACAAAAGAACAGAAACTAGAAGAATTGATAATCAGAAGCAGAAACAGCAAAACTAGAAGAAATCTGAAACCGGCGAGAACAGTGACGACGGCGACCGAGCAAGGAGGAGGAGCAGAAACGGTGAGCGGCGGTGACATCCACCCTCGCGAATCTGCTGCCATCGACGTCGAGCCAGGAAGAGGAGCAGCGGTGAGATCTGGCGGTGAAATCCAGCGGAGACGACGAGGACCGAACGATTAGGAGTGACGGCGGCAACGGCGGCGACGACGAGGGCCCCTTCCCCTCTCCTTCCCGAACAACCCCCCCCCCCCCAAACACCCTTCGCATAACCCCTTCCCTTTTCCCTTTTACTTTACGCGTTTCTTTCTTTCTTTTTTATTTTTTTATTTTTTTATTAAGGATAATTTGATAATAAAAATAAAAAATTTGGAAAAAAAGCACGAGTTTAAAATAAATCGAAATTTTGGGATCATTTTATAGTAAAAAAAAGGTCGGAGACGAAATAAATTTTTGCCCTCTACATTAGAAACCAAAATCATACTTAACCCTTATTTTTAATATTACCATCAATAACGAAAAGATTTAGATAAATTTTATTCTTGATAGTGTTCAAAAAAACCAACAATATCTATAGTTTTGTTGAAAAAAAAAATTTATTTCCAACCATATAGTCATATACACTAAATGGTAGAAATAAATCCAATCAACTATTTTTTTTGGTGATCCTTAGCTTGCTCAATGGTACAACAATTCAATGTTTGAAGTGCTCCTTTATTGTTCTTGGTAATGTCCAAGGAAGCTTAACATCAGATATTCAAACACATCATGCATGTGAGGAAAACTCATGTACCTAACCGATATCCTCGGCAATATCTCTCATTATCCTCTGCAACCAAAACTATGCAACCGATAATAAACCCATTAATTCAAATGATATCGAGATCTGGGCGTAACGTAACTTTCGAATCAAATCCTACTAACAACCACACCGAGCATAACTCAAAGGGCTCAGCCTATTTAATCAGGCGAACTTAACTCGCCAATGATACAGAACACAAACTTTATCTACTTTTTACTTCTCACTCCTTATCTTCTTAACGTTATTCTTTGTGAGTTTATTATTCTGGTAACTGACTTGAGCGTCGGAGTCCTTTTTTGTAGGGTCTACTCCGAAGTCAAGGTTCACAGGAGAGTACTTCCGAGTCATATCTCTGTCGTTGCACCGACCATACCTCGGAGGCGTATTCTAGATGGAACAACTCATAAACAACAAATAAGTGGTGCACACTTTCAATATTTTTATTATATAATATACAGACAGTAAATTAGTTTAATAATATCCAATTTACTCAATTTTTTCTTAGTACTAATTTTATTATCTAAAACAAATCGAATAAATAATTCAACTCTTAATAAAATTAAACCTCTTTATACATCTTTAATGAAATTCTAGTTAGATATATTTTTGATACTATTTTTTATCTGCAATACCTGCATAAAACTACAAAGAAATTAATAGTAAAAACACATTTTTTATTATATTCTCACACCACAATAGTGTTACCTATACTTTTTCTTCTTATTAACTATTATTGATTGTAAAAGATCAGGAAGTTGATTTACAAGTTTTAATTTTCATTGATAAAGATCTTTCTATTAGAAGTTCCAAACCTATTCTATTCTATTCTAAAATCTACATTCCCATGTTAATATATATAACTTATATATATAATATTACATTTTCAAAATTTGGAAGTATTTCATATTATAAGGACTAATTAGTTCACTGTACGATGCCTTTTATATATAAATTACACACAATTATTTAAAAAGAAAATTAGATTGTCAATTTAAAAAGTTTTAGAATTAATTATAGGCAGAGTAAGATATATAACTCTAACTGGTTAGTTAAAAATCTAACAATAATTAATTATTCATGGATAAATTGAAATAATAATAATAAAATCAGTGTAGTTAGATTTGTAATATTATGAAATAGATTATTTGAACTAACCTCGCATTGTGGGATATGAGCAATTTTGGGCCAATTTGGACCTGTCTGCTTATTGTACCTTGCACGTAATGTGGGACAACCAAATATTTTCAAATACTGAAGATTATTAATTTGATCCATGTTAGGAAGAGATGACAATTCCTTACAATCAATGATATAAAGTTGTTCAAGAAAGGTCATCGGCATCCTTGTGGGCAATGATTTTATCCCTGTTATGTGTATTCTCAAATATTGCAATTTAGTATGGAAGGAGGAAGCTAACAGATGAGGATAAGAATTGGGTAGGTGAAAGCAAGGAGCTGATGTTGACAATTAACAATTCTAAAGTCTCATATGCATCTGAAACATCCAAGCAGGAGAAGTTGAAGTTTGAAATGGGAAGGTTTTCGAACATCCTTTTCACAGAACTCAATAAGAAGTTAAACAAGATCAATGTTGTAGCAAGAGTTTTAAAAAGGTGTTTTCACAAGGTGCTTTAACAAGGTGTTTTAATGTTTGAATCTTTGAATGTAAATATATATACTTGTAATGATCCCATTTTTAATCTAACAAACGAAATTAATTTTTTTTTTAAATGACATAACCATTAAAATCTATATACATCTATTATTATAATCAATTAATGGAGACTAAGATTTTTAAAATTAGACAAAATCAAGGATATTTTAGTAAGATAATATAAATAGAATGTTTATTAGTAATTGAAGAGTGCATAATTAGTTCCTCCAAGATGCTAACAAGCTATAATTCAATGGCGCAGTCTACTCATCTTTTCCTAAAAATCTCGAACTCTAATCTCACTCCTAACTTAAAAAAAAAATCCCTCCCAAGACGGGCACTATCAAAATTTAAATCTTGGGATCAAAAAAATAATTTAGTCGCCACGGGCATCGTCGTGACCACCATTGTCAAAGTTGCTGGTGTCTTCTTCACTTTCAGTCTCCTCCGTATCAGATGGGGATACTATCTGCCCATTTTGAATCTCCTTGAAAGGTCCAAGCCTACTTAAATCAATGTTGGGGTACAAAGTGGAAACCTGCAACCTGCAATTTTCAAACGACCAAACCAACTGAATTGCTGCCTCCGTAATCAGCTCACTCTCTCTTCTTTTCCAATAAGATTCTCTCTGAGCTCCTGCATCTTTCTCATCTTCAAGTTTCTTTTGGGTTTCTTTCAGCGACTTTTCAGTTTCCTCATATTTACTTCTCCAAGAAGCCACCTCAGTATTCAAATCCTCAACTCTTTTCTCCAACGATTCAACATGTGAAACCCTGTCCTCCATTCTTTTCAATGCTTCTTCAAACTTTGCATTTTCTTCTCTTGCAACTCTTAATTCTTCCTCTCTTTCCCGTTTGGCCGCTTCGAACTTCATCTCTGCGTATCTCGCAACGCTCACTGAACGAAGACCTTGAACTTGAAGCCAGCGACAAAGTGCCGAAACATCAAGGTCTTTTGTTATGGAATGATCATATGGATATAGAACATGATTGTCCACAAACTCTGTTATTTGGAGGCGTTTCGCTGATGCATCGAAGTGTTTTAGCAACTCCAGAGCAACTTGAGGATCATCCAAGGAGGGAATGGCAATTTTATCGTGAGTTTGTGCAATAGAAGTAGAAGCATTTTCAGTTGGAACCTGGTTCAAACGGATATCTTCTACTCTTTTGCCTTTAATCTTCGAACGGGAAGAAAGAGAACTTACCATAGCTAAATTTGTAGCTGGGGTTACTCTTTCAGGGTTGGCTTCAACTTTTGCCTTCAAGTGACGGCGGAGTTCTTTCAGAGGCAACTTAGGAGCCATGATCACTGCAAAAAATAGATCAAGGTAGTTGATATGTGTTTGGCGAAGTTAAACATGTGTTGTGAAACTAACTGTCGCAACTTGATAAGAATTTTATTAATTAGATTAATGACAGAAAAATCAATTTGATTCACGACTCACTGACCAAACTGCACATGAGTAAACTTAAAAGACCAAATTGATTATTAAATGAAAACTCTAACGCTAAATTAAGTCTTATCTCATTAAAACACTTTTCATTTATTTATAATCGGATAATGTGAAAACTTTCATTTAGATAATTTAATTAAAACGAAGAGAAATATGGAGTGAAGGTTGTGATAGTTATCTCCATGTGATTTCAAGGATTCAAGGTTATAGGTTCAGATATGAAAGTAGCCACTAATATTTTTATTAGATTAGTTGCTGTGTTACTTGATAGCTTGTGATGCAAGTCAAGTCAGAACTAGAAGTTAGTTAGGATGTTTGATTATTCCTGGTTATTGTTGAGCCCACGTGTCTTCTAGTTATAGTTAGTTATCAAGTGGTTCATTCTGTTACTTAATTGTGTTGCTCAGAATTGTTATGGAGGTTGAATATAAATAACCGAGATGAACATTTCTGTTAAGCAGTACATTTCATCAACATAATGAATGACAGAAAGGGATTGCTTAAAGGGAACTCACCGCCATGCGAAGGTATACTGGAATTAATGGGTTGAGCATGCTCAATCATTTCTTCTTTGTGTAGCTCTTGCAGTTTCTTAGCATCTATGTTTTGTTGCCCAAGATTTTTCGTTTGTTCTGCATTTGGTTCCTTTTGCTTTGGTTCATCAGCAGTCATATCACGCATGTTATGATGAACTTCTTGTAGTTTTTCTTCGAAATCTTTGACCTCTTCCATACCATTTGGCTGATCATAATAATTTTCAATTGAAATGTCCTTGGACACATTTTTATTAACTGAATCAATTGATAGAGGGGGTCCAGCTTCAGATTCAGTTGGTGTTTCTTCATTTCCTTCGCCTTTGACCTGTACAATGTAATTGCAACATAGGTATAAAATGATTCTACCTGTGTTTGTAATTATGGCATGTTTTGAGTAACAGGAATGAAGTCAACAAAGCTTTTTCAATCCTTTTCTAAGAACTCAAGATCATAAAAGTTTCTATCAATAATGTTATGAAACGGTAAAGAATTATGGCAGAGTGAAATACAACTATTTTTCTAACTTTATTGACTGATATAACTATTTTATAATGTCAGAGTGTCGGTATATAAAAATTAATGTCTCACATAAAAGAAATTCTTTTGACTTACTATGTTGTTCTCCTCATGGCTTTCTCCACCACTAGTCTTGTTTTCATTGGGAGCAAATTTCATCTTCTCTTCTGCATGAAAATTATCTGAACTCTTAGTATTTGTACTGAATGGTTATTGAAGATGTAATAAATTTTTTTTATTAAGTACATATCGAAAAACATATTCAATGTGTACCTGCACCCAGTACATTGCTCTGCTTCTCATCAAGTCTTTCTTTCTTCAAGTATTGAGATGGTGTCTGGACATGGCTGTCACTGTGATTTTGATATCCATGTGGTGCATGTAACTGCTGCTTTGATGATTCCTCCTCCAAGTCCTTTTTCTTCTTATCTAATTCCAGTAAAAATCTTTGCAATTCAGATTCATTTATGATTTGAACACCACATTCTTTAATAGTGATGGAGTCATCAGCTTCCCCGGTGTCCGTTGCAACACTGAACTCAAGATGAAAACTTGTCCCATATTGACCAAGAATTTTGTCAGTGAGGAATGGATCATACCATATATATACATGATCCGAGTTCAATTCACTTATGGTTATGTCCTCCCACGAAGAATTCTTACCTCCTGCAAAGTTGTATTCGCATCGGATTTTGGCACCGTGCATCTTCATTCCATGAGGCGGTGAAAGAACCACTGAATAGATAAAGCCAAGAAAGTTGGAAGGAGAGTCAGGGAGTTCAATTGTTATGGAGGAGGATTTCTCCGTCTTATATGCAAATTGATCTGGGATTGTGTCTCCTGGCAAACAGACCTCCACACTATTGTAGTTGTAGCTATGGACATCGGTTGCATAGCTTCTTACTGTGACATTGCTAGATACAGCACTCACCATTGTTGAATGGATGCTTTCCATGATCGAATGCAATGTGTGTCCGGCCGACAATTTCAAGCTATTATTGAAGGAGATGCGTTTCGTCTTTCCCACCATCTTTGTTGCCAGAGTGTTTAGAGCTGATACAGACTCCAATGAGATGCAGTTATCGGCAGAGAACTCCTTGACAGAGGATGGAAGCTCAGGCAGTGTCTCAAGAAACCTGCAATCCTTTAGGGACAAAATTTCCAACTCTTGAAGACGCTTGATGGTTGCAGGCAACCTGGTCACATTGCTTCCATCTAGCCTTAACTCGCGCAATTTCGATAAGGCATCAATGTTGTCAGGGAATTCAAGTAAGTGACTACAATCCTTCAAATGTAGTATTTGTAGAGATGATAAGCCGTTAAACAGTTCTTGCAACTGATGCTTGTCAATTACTAGTTCACTGTATGAATGCCTCAACTCCTTAAGCAATTTTAGAGTTGATAACTGCTTTGGAAGACGCTCAACTCTTGAACCTTCTAGATTGAGGCATTTGAGCTTCTGTAGCTGCCCAATTGATTCGTCCAGCTTTTCAACCTTTGTGTTACTCAAATCCAAGTTTTCAATTAAATCTGATGATACTGCAAATTCATTGAGATTTGAGCAGCCTTTGACACTTATGTGCTGCAGAGAATTCAGATGCCTTTTGGCCTTAACACACTGCAAATTTGTGCACCTATCCAGTATCAAAGAAACAAGTTCATTGGAGGAAAATACAGATGAATTAAGAGTAGGCAAAGTCTCGCAGCCAGAGAGATTCACCCATTTGAGTCTTTTAGCCTCAGACAAATCTGGAAGCTCTTTTAACTCTCTGCATTCACTCAAGTCCATCCCTTCTAAATTATAGAGTTCCTGTTCCATCAGAATGGAAAATCTTCATATTTGAATTTAATAAAAAAAGAAAATGTGATACACATGAGTATGTATGTTTATATCTTTACCTGCTTGTCATTCCAAAGTTTCTTGACACGGCTGTGCGGCATGTGAATCTCAACAAGTAACTCAGCACAAAAACTTGGTGGAAGAGTGTTGAAAGGGTACTGATGCCACTCAAAGTACCTTAATTTACCAGAAAACGGTTCAAGGTGTGTAGGAAGGATCATCTTACCAGAACTCTGACCCGAGGGGATATATAATTTTAGAAATCTCAAGCTATTCATCCTTTTGAATGCGCCAGGACTCAAACGCAAGTCTTTAATTTTAGACAAATCTAATATTATGCCTTCAACTGCATCAAGACTCTCCTGAAAAACAATGTAACCAAAAAGTGCAACATAAGCTATGATATAATGTCCAAATAAAAAGGTGTGCAAAACAAGAAAGCATACAGATACAACCTGTTCTTTACCTTGTTATCTTTGAGTACAACACGAATGTCTTCAGTATCCCTCAGTCGGCTACGTTTTCTAGGGTCTTTTTCTTCCTTGCGTACGATCTCGAAAGCCATTTTTCTTAGCAAGCCATGCATTTCGATTGTTTCTTTATACGGAATAGTAGTAATCAATGCTTTATCTTGAAGGACCTCTATTCCTCTTATCGGTGATAAATCACAGGCTTTTAATATGCTTGTGACAAGATCTTTCTTTTCTCCATGGAAAAAGAATGCAATGTCAAGAAATATCTCCTTGTCTAGGTCTTCCAATTCATCATAAATCTTTCTAAAGGCAGTATGAATGCGCTGATCTGGATGCTTCTCGAGCTTTTCCAAAGTACCTTCCCAGAACTGAATGCTTTTGGATCGAAGATATGAACCCAAAAGGCTCAGAGCTAATGGAATTCCCCCGGCATACCTAACAACCTTATTTACCAGACTCTCGTAAGGTTTTGGAGGGATGCTTTCCTCAAATGCTTTCAGGCTAAGAAGCTCTATAGATTTAGAATCGTTCCATTGTTGAACTTCAAATATCCAATCAACTCTGTTTTCAAGCAAATGCTTATGTGTTGTTGTTATAATAAGTTTACTTTCTCTACTATGGCTCTTGTACCCTTCACACACTGCTTCTAACAACGGTTGATCAAAATCATTCACATTGTCGAGGATAATGAGAACTTTCTTATTGCTAAGGCTGCTAATACTGTTCATGAATCCGGTTACATCAGTGGAAATTTCTTCTCTCAATAGCTCTGAGAGAAGCCTTTGAGGCGTATATTCTTTCGCATTTTCCGCATAGCAAACATGGTCATAATGAGGAAAGGATTTTGCAAATAACATTTTAGCAATGGTTGTCTTGCCTATTCCAACCATACCCCAAATTCCAATTACTCGGTGTTGCTTAATGTAGAATTTAACATTTTTACGGATTTCTTCAATTCCAACCAGGCCTGTTGGTACAATGGGGTGCTTTAGAATACGCATTTTCAATACATCATTCACAACCTTTCTGATGAGCTCATGATCGTCCCTACAATGAGTTGAGAAACATAGGATAAACATAACTATGAAAATTAAATAGGCTAGCAGTTTTATTAAAATTTATTCGGTATTTAATTGAGTGATGTCACATCATTAGATGTAATTTCATACCATTAAAAATACTAATGATAGTTAATTGATGGCTATAAATCACAAAATTTGCGAGCTTTCTAATACTCCTCAATTAAATAATCACAAATATTTTAAAATAAAAAACCAGAAATAGATTAATTGTCATCTCAAGTAATTCAACTTTTTATTAAAGTAGATTTGTTTATTATTTTAATATATAAAATTTTTAAAATAAAAAAAAATATTTCTCCATAGCCGGTGTTTTATTGCTCTATAGACACTTATTAGTTAGCTAAAGTAACCAAAACAAGATGTATTTTAATTTAATTATTTTGAACTAAAACTTTATGTAACTTCATTTTTTTAATTAATTTACTAAATTTGATCACATGAATCATACAAATTTATTAAAATACCTTTTTTTAAAAAAATGGTAAGACAATATAGGCAACATTAACCACAGGTTATTATTATTATTATTATTAATAATAAACAAATTTTCCAAATTTATAAAACATGTGTGGTCTCTCAAAACAAAATATAAAAGTCTAAGGAACTAATATTAATTTAGTTAATTAATTTTAAAATTAGTCAATAAAAAAATTAAAAAAAAACAGAAAAAAACTAAAAACAATAAAAATATTTAAAATTCAAGTAAAATTAATATCTGAAAGTAAAATAAATTAAAAATAATATAGAGTTTCTCATGATATATACTTACGCATAGTTTTTGGAGTGCCATCCAGAAATGTTAGCTGATTTCTTGAGAGCCTGTCTCCAGTTGCTTATCTTGTCTCTGTTGGATTCACTTTCTGTGAGATCTCTTTCGTATTTTGCAAACGCCTTCTCAAAACTCCCACTTTGGTGGCGTATATCTGACGGATCTGTTCTATAGAAAACTGGGATAACAACCTGACCGTGATCTTCCCTCCATTGAATAATCTTGACGAGTTCCTCCAAGCACCACTTTGAGGTCGCGTAGTTTTCTGAAAAAACCACGATGGACATCAGCGAGCTCTCGATGGCTTTCTCGAGTGCCGGCCAGACTTCGTCTCCTCTCTGGAGAAGACAATCCATGTATGCCCGGATTGTCTTGTTTTCCAGAGCGCTAAACAGATGGACAGTGAATGTTTCGCGGGTGTCCTCACCTCTGAAGCTGATGAATACATCGTATGTTGTTGTACAAGAAGACGACATATATTATCGTAATGCACCTCTAATTAACTACTACTCAGATGATTGCAGACCTGCATCGCCTTTTAGATCTCTTTCTACTAGGACAAAATCTTTTGATCTCACGGCAGGTCAACCATTGCTAAGGTTATTATTAAAATTTAAAAACGAATATGGTACGTTTACATTAAAATCAATCATTAAAATCAATCATTATATATTTTTGTATAAATTATAAATACATATTAAAATATAAATATACCTTTAAAATAAATTAAATTACAAATATTTATATACAAATACATTGATAGTTGATTTTAATGTATAAATAATATTTTTATATTAAAAAAATTTAAATATTTTAAAAATACTATTTACATACCAAAATCAGTCTCTATATATTTTTATATAAATATATATAATTTAACTAATTTTTAGTATGTATTTTATATTTTTATATATATTCTATTTTAATAGCTGATTTTAGTTATTGATTTTGACGTGAATCTGACATAGTTGTAAATTTTTGTATTAAAAATTTATATGCACCATTTTTCCTGCATTATCTCTTGTATATTTTTTTATTTTGATATTAAAAATAATTAATAAAAAATTATTTTTACATAAAAATATAAAAAATATATATAAAATTTTTTTATGTAAATTAAGTCCATTCCTCATCTATTGCTTGTAATTTTCAAGTCATCATCTAGTGACACTAGAAGAAGGAAACAAGACAATTATCTATAACCAAGACGATTTAAACGTTAGGGACACAAATAGAATTTACCCCAAACGTTGAAGACAAAAACGATACTTTATTCTTTATTTAATTTTCAGTCTTGGTTGTAGGTAATTGTCTTATTTCCTTCTTCTAGTGTCATTAGATGATGACTTGAAAATTACAAGCAATAGATGAGGAATGGACTTAATTTACATAAAAAAAATTTTATATATTTTTTTATATTTTTATGTAAAAATAATTTTTTTATTAATTATCTTTAAAAGTAAAGTATCGTTTTTTTCCTCAACGTTTGGGGTAAATCCTATTTGTGTCTCTAACGTTTAAATCATCCTATTTGTATCTCTAACATTTGTAAGAGTGATTCAATGTTATCCTGCCGTCAATTACACATTATGAGCACTTTAGTTTGAGTTTTAAAAATCTCTTCTTGAGGTTAGAATACAAATTGATGAGTTTGGAAAACTCTAAACTAAATTGATGATGATCAAACATTATTAACAGCAAAATTATTAATCTAATCATGTGTTAATTAAGTTAATTTTGCTGTGCAGGATTTTATTGGGCCGGAAAATAAAATGTTGCAAGCCCAAATTAAAAATCAGCCGAGCTATATGTTTCCTATCAAATGGCTGAATTAATTGGGCCAAATTCAATGTTATTATAAGCCCATATCTAGTTTTGATGAATGCTTCCTATGCTTGATCTGTTACAAAATTTATCAGGAAAGCAAATGTTGACTATTAGGCCAGAACTTAAATATTATCATTAAGCCCAAGTTGTTTTGCATGCATGGTCCGAAAGAAAAATAGAATTGGGAAACAATGATGAAAACCCAACTCATTGAATCAGGTGGCATGCTTCCAACGGACTTCACATTAACTTGTTATGGAATTCAAATTTTATAGAGAAAAGTTAATGCAGTCCTTGGGAATATGAAAGAGAAAAAGTCAAGTGATTTGATGGCAATGAATAGTAGCCTACACGCTACTACACAAAGCATGGAGAAGTGCATCTAATTAATTTATCTTTCATAACACTCATAGCTTTGTTTCTATTTTCTCTTTCTTCTCTCTCTCTCTTTGTGCTTCTCTTCTTCGGTTATTACACAGGAAACAAAGGCAGCCATGAAAGCAAAAATAAGCTACCAAAAGGAAGGAAGAGCAAGCCTAAAGACCATCACAATGATGACAAGAAAACATACTAAAATAAAAATGAGCTGTGGCTAAGATACTTACCAAATGTGGTCATATTTGGTGAGGTTATCTTGGGCTTTGCATGCTCAAAAAGGAAGAAGAAGATCTCGGCCAGCAAGGGAGATTCTTGAAGCATGGCTTGTCTTTGATTCTGCTCAACCACCACAGGGAGTAGCTAGAGTGGCGAAGTGATGGTTGAAGGCAGAGATTGAAGCAGATGAAGTCATCATCATCATGAAGCATTAAGGGCCAGAATTTCATCTTGGAGAGCAAGCCAAGGATGAAGAGCTCGGATTGATGAAGGGTGATGATCAAGAAAGGACTAGAGGTAATTGCATGTTGGTTAATGCATGGTTATCTCTTCTCTCTGTGTGTGGCTGAACCGGTTTTGTTGAAGGAGGAAGAAGTTGGTTCGGTTTTGGCTTCAATAAGTGGAGGCTCCCCTCTTCTATATTAAGGGTGGACAGCCACTGTTTGAAGTAAGGAGAAAAATTTGAGAGTGCAAGGCACAGTGTTCTCAGAGCTACCTGAGCTAACAATTTTCTCTTCTCCTTCAATGTATTCTGTTTTGTATTTTTCTGTTTAATTTTGTCATGTCTTGAGTCTCATGGTAAAAGGCAAACAGTGAGGTTTGTAATGAAAAAGCCATAGAGCGGAAAAAGGCAGAGAGTGCAAAATTAAAAGAAAAAGCCATAGATGTCTTAGAGTTCCTTTGTTCATCTATGTTGTGTTTCATGATTCTGTGGGAATCCCCTTGTAAGTTGGGTTAGCACTTTACAAGTTGTAATCAGATTGATTATAGTGAAATTCCATCATGTTTGTGATGGAGACTGGATGTAGGCTGCACTGCACTTAGCAGCTGAACCAGGATATATCTTGGTGTAATCTTTCTTCTCTCCAACTCCATTTCTGATTTCTACTGCACAGGAGCAAAAACTAAAATTGTCTCGTGCCAAGTGACGAGACAAAACAAAAAGTCTCGTGGCAAGTGACGAGCAAAAACAAAAAGTCTCGTGTCCAGAGACGAGCTAAAACAGAAAAGCCTTCCTCTGTATTCAGCAAGTGTCAGCAACATAAAAAGAGGGCTAAGATTCAACCCCCCCTTCTCTTAGCCACTGAAACCATCAATTGGTATCAGAGCTTGGTCTCAAAGAGATCAAGCTTTGCAGCTTGGAGTAAAGATCCTCATGGCAGAAAACAGTGGCGCAAATGTGGTGTCTTATAATCTAACTGAAGGTCAATCAAGCAACAGACCCCCTCTTTTCAATGGGAAAAATTATACCTATTGGAAGGAGAGGATGAAGATATTCGTACAAGCAGTGGATTATAGACTTTGGAAGATTATTCTCGAAGGGCCTCAATTTCCAACTATCACAAGTGCAGAAGGAGTTGTTTCTCTCAAACCAGAAGCAAGATGGACCGAGGAAGATAGGAAGAAGGTGGAGTTAAATGCCAAGGCAATAAATATGCTCAATTGTGCTATCAGCTTCGAGGAGTACCGACGGGTATCAAGATGCACAACGGCAAAGGAAATCTGGGACAAATTGCAAATCACCCATGAAGGAACCACCATTGTCAAGAAGACTCGGACAGATATGCTAAACAGAGAATATGAAATGTTTGCAATGAAGGAAGGAGAGTCCATTGATGAACTGTTCGAACGGTTCAATGCTATCATTGTTGGCTTAGATGCTCTGGGAATTACACATTCTGATTCTGTGCTAGTAAGAAGAGTGTTGAGATGTCTCACAAAAGAGTGGGAAACTAAAGCTTTAATTATTTCTGAGAGCAGTAGCCTAGACTCCATGACACTTGATGATTTGAGAGGAAATCTTCTTGCTTTTGAAAATACCTATTTGAAAAAGGATACAAAAAAGAAAGGAATTGCATTTTCTTCTGTGACTAACCCTCTGGATGATGAATCCAGTGATAACTCTTCTGAAAATGAGTTTGTTTTATTTGCAAAAAAATTCAGGAAAATGGCTAAGCTCAGAGGCAAAGGCAGCAGCACAAGGAGAATAAAGAAAGACCTTAGCAAGGTAACTTGCTATAATTACAAGGAAATGGGGCATTTCAAATCTGATTGTCCCAAGCTGAAAAAGGAGGAAAAGCCGAAAAGAGGAAAGAAGAAAGGACTGATGGCCACATGGGAAGACTTGGAGAATGACTCTGATGATGATGATGAAGAAACCGAGACCAAGTCACAAACATGTCTCATGGCAGACCACATAGATCAGGTAGTCTTTCATAACCCTAACACTGAAGATCTCCATCTTATGATAGACCACCTTTCTGAAAAAATAAGATGTTTTCTGCTGGAAAATCAAGAACTTGAACAGCAAATTACCATTCTTAAGGCCGGAAACAGTTTTCTAAAAGAAAAAGTGAGAGAGGCCGAAACTGCTTGTGATCTTGTTGAAGAAAATAAGCAGTTAAGAGCCCAAGTTAGGAGCTGTGAAAGTAACCATTATGTTCTTGCATATGTGGACTGTTTTAAACAAAATGAAGAGTTGCTTAAAAAGGTTAAAAGACTTGAGGAAGACTTGGCCAAATTTACACAAAGTTCTGAAAGTTTAAATCACATCTTGGCTAGTCAAAAACCTCTTTATGATAAGGCTGGGTTGGGGTTTCATAAATCTGAAAATTCATTTTTTTGAAAATATTGCTTCATCTTCTAATGACACAAGATTCCAAGATCCCACCTACTTTAACAAAAAGGCAACTCCAAGGTTTTGTAGACTATGCAATCGGAATGGACACTTTCCCATTCAATGCTTTTTCGGTGAAAGAATGGTTGGTGACAAAGTTTATAAAATTGTTTTTGATTACAATGGCTTAGGACATAGAAGATGGTTTAACGTAAAAGGATCCAAAAAGATTTGGATACCTAAGGTTACTTAAGCATTGTTTTGTAGGTGTGCCTAGCATCCAAAAGGAAGGAAAATGTGTGGTATATGGACAGCGGATGCTCTAGGCATATGACCGGAAAGGCAACCTTCTTCATAAAGCTTGATGACTATGATGGAGGACTTGTCACTTTCGGTGATGATGCAAAAGGAAAAATTGTGGCTGTTGGGAAAGTTGGTAAAAACTTTTCTTCTTGTATAAATGATGTTCTCCTTGTACATGGCTTGAAACATAATTTGCTTAGTGTTAGTCAACTTTGTGATTTGGGTTTTGAAGTTATCTTTAAGAAATCTGTTTGTTTAGTTGTGTGTGAAAAAACTGGAAATGTTCTTCTTGAAGCTAAAAGATGCAACAATGTGTATGGATTAACTCTTGAGGATTTAAAGGAACAAAATGTAACATGTTTCACATCTTTTGAATCTGAAAAATGGCTTTGGCATAGAAAGTTGGGACATGCTAGCATGTATCAAATTTCTAAGCTAGTCAAAAGAAATTTGGTTAGAGGAATCCCAAACATCAAGTTTGATAAGGATCTCACTTGTGACGCTTGTCAATTAGGCAAACAAGTGAAATCCTCTTTTAAATCAAAAGATAGAATCTCAACCAAAAGGCCATTGGAAATATTACATATTGATCTTTTTGGTCCTACTAGAACTCAAAGTTTAGGAGGTAAACATTATGGTCTTGTGGTGGTAGATGATTACTCTAGATTTAGTTGGGTACTTTTCCTTGCTCATAAGAATGATGCTTTTCATGCTTTTTCCACCCTTTGTAAGAAAATTCAAAATGAAAAGGATTTGAAAATTGCCCATTTAAGAAGTGATCATGGAAGAGAATTTGAAAATCAAGATTTTGAAAAATTCTGTGATGACTTAGGGATTTCTCATAATTTTTCATGTCCTAGAACCCCCCAACAAAATGGGGTGGTTGAAAGAAGGAATAGAAGCCTTCAAGAAATGACTAGGGCTATATTATGTGAGAGTGAAATTCCTAAATTCTTATGGGCTGAGGCTGTGAACACAGCATGTTATTTTTGAATAGAACAATCATTAGAAAAAGGTTAAAGAAAACGCCTTATGAGCTATGGAAAGGAACCCCTCCAAATCTTAAGTATTTTCATATTTTTGGATGCAAATGTTTTGTGCTTAACAATAAAGAAAATCTTGGAAAATTTGATCCAAAATCATATGAAGGAATGTTTGTTGGATATTCCACCACAAGCAAGGCCTATAGAGTTTATCTCAAGGAACATAGGACAATAGAGGAATCCATACATGTTACTTTTTGTGATTCTAACTTAATTCCCAGTATTGTGAAGGATATTGATTCAGATTGTGAAGATGGAACAAGCAAAGAAATTCCCAAATCTGTCCAGAATGAAGAATCTGTCAGCCCTGTTCTGTCTCGTCAGATTGGAGGAGACACTTCC